>NC_025993.2:135481365-135543865 GCF_000442705.2 Elaeis guineensis
ATAATTGTTTAAGCAAACTTTTGCTAGCTTGGAAGCTGACTTCCAAGGCATGCCAGTAGATTTTCGCCTAAGCCATGCGCATTAGTGCATTAATTTGGCTATGTTTGTGGTGTTTGTGATCATAATTATATAAAATGTCAGAATATCAAGTTAATCCAAGCACTCATTTGACAAGTTTCACAAACCCGATAATCAAGGAAAAGATACATATCTTTTTAATTGATTTGAGAAATAAGTTTTTCAGCATTGTGATCTTTGACTGCCAGTCGCCTATGCTTGACTCATGACCAGATGACCAAGCTGATTGATTGCTTGTGGCTTTTTCCTCTCTTTTGTTCCTCTTTTTCAAGCACTGCTAGGGATTCCTTGTTTACAGGGATCATGGCTGGTAAACGACAGGGTTCGCACTTGGGAATTGTAAGAGGTAACGTACGGTGAGTCCCTTTGCAGTTGGCACGAAACTAGCTATGTGGCCTTCAAAGTGGTGATCCAAAAGAGCAGTGGGTTCGAGGTTTAATATATAATACATATATTTGATTTTAGCTTAAGCCTCCTTTGATGTAACAACACTTGGATTCCCTGGAACTCGATCTACAGGCCTATCACTGCTACTTGATAGAGGAAAAGCCATAAGGACACTGGGTCAAGTTACCATAAGGACCTTCCTGGTGTATTTTTTGCTACGTACGAGTCCCTTGGTTTCATACAACTTAAAACTGGACAATAAAATCTAGAACTAAAACAGGATTGTTGGCTTTTAAAAAAGTTCTTTAGCCTTTTGGAGATGGATTTATAATTGATGAGTCCTAACTTTGTTGATGCTAGGTATATATAGGTGCTGGATAGACTTATCATTTCACAGCACCTAGATTGAATGGGCTCGGAATAAATCTTTTCATAAATGGATCATGATTGGTAGAATGTTTGACTTAATAGAATAAATTCCATGGTGTACTTAAAAGATTTTCCTCACATATCCTTATAAATACTTGACATTTTATATATGAAACCTTATAAATTTTCTATTTACATATATATATACCTTTGTAAATTAATTGTGTTACATTGTAAATATTTGAACTTACACATTTACCTCTCAAATATCTTATTTATGTGTAAACCCTTGACGCAATAAAGATAGGCATGCAAAAATAAATAATTTATAAAGAAATACATGTAATAATAAATTTGCAAGTACATACATACAGAAAGAAATAATTTATATAAATATACATGCAAATATGAATTTGTGAGGCAGACATATAATTTTAGATGTTTATAAGAGTATATACATTAAAAAAAAAAAAAATCTTGTGCTCAAAAAACTCATTAGTTCGCTGATGGTGGATAGCTTAGCAGGTTGACATCTATCTTTTCAAATGAGAGATTTAGACTCAAACCTAGATAATAAAGAATACCTACCATATTCTGAAAAGAAAAATATCCAAATTAAGTAGGTCGTTCTAGTAAATCTTCATGATTTGTATGTAAAAAGTAATGCATCTCTAATACATACTAAAAGAGTAGTATCTTACAAGCCAATCGCATGAGTAGTGATGCGAAGAGATTTTTCTATATAAACTTTCAACTTATATAATGATATTATTAATTTATTAATGGAATAAGGTATTTTGATTCATCATTGCAGCTGTATCTTACTGTATTTAAGATTATAATGAACCTCATATATTAGGACAATGATCTTTAAGATCATAAAAAGTTCATATCTGTGAGATCTAAAATTTTAAAATTTTAAAATTCTAATCTTAAATATTTCTGATCGTAGGAGTATTAAGTTGGAAATCAATGTTCCAGATAGACAGATACAATCTTATGTATGCTTGATGGAGAGGGTGGTTGATCTCACAAGCCACTTATGTGAGACACTAGTATAAAGATGTAAGTACTCATTAGAAAATGAGTTCATTGAATTATTTGCCGACAGAAAATATCTTATAGAGCCTTACTTGCATGTCACAAGATGATTTTCTCAGTGAAAGTTGTGCAAGTAATTCTTAGACCTAAGATCACTATGAAATTTGTGCATATAAATTCATATTTTAGTTCATATCTAGATATGATTTAGACATGTGCGGGATATTCTGGATATATATGATGGATTGTGTATAAAAGTTATGAGTCGGTCAATAAAAAATCGATCACTTTTAGTAAGAGGAGATATCATCCTATGCATTCTCATCTTTGGATGACTCAAAAAGTCTTTGATCAAAGTAGGATGAAGATTAGATAAGATTTTTAATACTTCATCATTGGAGTCATTACTGATTGATGGAGAATCGATACAAATATGTATTTGAGTTTGATATATTTTTATCTTATAAATATATTCGACGTACAGGGATGATCGAAAGATTGAATTATATGATAACTTATCATTGAAGGATATATTTAGTATTTTCATCAAATTCTACATCTTCTGGATAGTTATGATATATTGCTAGATATCAATATTGACTTACAGATTTGATTGAATTAAAGTGTTTGATTCGATCTTCAATTAGAAGTTCTAATTACTGAACTCAAGATGTCATGGTTTGGACATTAATCGATAGAAGGATTCTAATCAAACTAAATCAAACTTGCATCCGAACTAATTGCTAGCGAGACGTAGAATCCAATGGGTCACACACAATAAAAAATTGATCAAGGACTTGTTTTAGTTTGGTTGATTGGACCATTGGATCTAATTAGGTTGCCAGTAAGCATCTTAGCACGTGCGGCAATCTCTAGCTTCTTGATCAAATTGAATTTGATCAATTACCTTATTACTTAGCTAACCTAATTGAGGACTTAGATTATATCAAGCCACTTAGAGATAGTCTAGATTGGGATGCCTAAGGCCTTATTAATGCAAACTAATATGCATCCCAAGGGCTTAGGACTCTTGGTGCCAATTTGAGGAGGGGCGCACGCCCTCTTTATTTTTAGCAAGCAGAAGGATCAAAGTCCTTCTACTTTGGATCTCTGACCTATGTGGCAATGAGATCAGCCCTCCATCTCCTTCAGCACCAATTCTATAGTCTTGGTTGGTTTTTGATTAGGCATGAAACTCCTTGAATTGTTGGTGCGCACACGGATGATAAGCAAATCATGCAAAAAGATGCATGAAGAGTTTTTCTGCTTTGGACAAAAGGAGATGCCTCTTATTTGCTTATCTGATCATTTGAATTTAGAATCAAATGACCTTGCCACATGGCAATTTTTGGAGCAATCTAACTTTTGATGGAATGCCAAATGCACTTCTTCTTTTTGTTGTGCACGCGAAGAGAACAAGTGGAACAATGTATCATTTCTAATGAGTCCTTCTACTCGAAGACTCCTAGTTTTTTGATACACTCTTTCAGATAGGGTGTGGCTTCTTATTTGGCACCCCCTCTCATGCAATTTAAAGGGGACGATAGATGGGTTAAGGCATTCAGACAAGTTCCATTCCACTTGTTATTTTTCTCTCCTATAGCTCTAGTTCTTAGGAATAAGAACTTATTCTTTTAAGACAAGCCTGGTCCTATTAGGACAAGAGTTTAGAAATTCTTAAAAAAGCAATTCAAAGCCTAAAGGAGGTTTTGAGAGGTTCAGACTCAGTTCTGAAAAAGGTTTGATCAGTTGAACGCAAGAGGGTTCTTGATGCAAGAATTCTTCAGCAAGGTGTACAAGGAGTGCTATCCTTAGATCAGTTCTTGTGTGGATTACTGTTGGAGGGTATACATTTGTATGCCTATAAAAATTATTAGCATATACAGGTATTCTTATTATCCTGATTCTTTAATTTTATGTTTTAATTTCTATTATCAAGATATTCTGGGTATTAGGGTTTCGGTGCTAGGTGTTTTTAATGAAAATTTTTGCAACACCTTGATCTTCTACTGTGCTATCGAAACCCTACACGTACCCATAAGACTTATGATTAAAATGGATTTTAGAAGAAATATTACTATATATCTTGTTGATGTATGCTACAGAAAAGGGCTACGGCAGCAGTTAACAACTGCTGTCGTAGTCAAAAGAACCACTGTCATAGTCTACGGTAGTGGTTCTGCAACCGCTGCAAGTGTACACCGTCATCATAGATTTATGGCAGCAGTTATTACAGCAATTTATATAGCCACTGCTATATACAAGGTATCGCAGCGGTTGCTCAACCACTGCTATATCTTTAGATATAGCAACGGTTTACAAACTACTGCTATAGGCTAAATATAGTAGTAGTTTACAAACCGCTACTATAGAGCCTATAGCAGTGGTTAGTGTAAACTACTACTATAGGCTAAATATAGTAGTAGTTTACAAACGCTACTATAGAGCCTATAGCAGTGGTTAGGTAATCGTTGCTATATCTAAGCAGTGATTATCCACCCGTTGCTATAACTTTTATAGCAGCAGTTATTCAACCACTGCTATATCAAGTCTATAGCAGCGGTTATTCAACTGCTGCTATAGAAGCTGTAGCAGCAATAGAACAACCGCTGCTTTAAACTCTATTTCAGCAGTTAAAAAATTGTTACTATAGACTAAGCAGCAGCTCTGCAACCAATCACTGCCATAGCTCTATAGCAATAGTTGGCACGTACCACGATAGCAGATGGAATGGATATAGCAGTGATTGTGCAATTGCTGCCGTAGGCTATGACGGTGATTTTTTAACTACGACAGTGGTGGTGAACTGCTGTCGTAGTCTTTTTCTATAGTAATAATTTTGAATTACTTAAATTTATCATTTTTTATCTGATAGACACAGTTCAATATATAATTACTCAAACTAAAACTTGCAACAATCAAAAATTTCACATAAAACTAAATAATAATGTAAAAATATATCTCAAATACTCAAATTATATTACTGATCAAATTATATTATAATATTTTTAAATAAAAATAAAATACATCAAAATTCTTCTAAATCAAAATCTTCTTCTCCAAGCATCTCATCATCGTCAGGAGGGCTAGAGCTGAAACGCTAGCCAGCATATTCTGAATGCTCGAAAAATCAGCTTCAAGATGAGTAGAGAGCTAAATCACCATAGCGGACATGACGCTTTATAGCTGATATGTGTGCTCCTTAGTCTGAGATGCACACTCCTCAGCCTGAAATGTATGCTCTTGAGTCTAAGCTACTTGTGCCGAGGCCTCATCAAGCTACTCCCGAATGATGATCCCGAAAGTATATGAAGAAATGCTTGAAGCAGACCAGTAGCTTATCGGTGTATATCTGGGCCTACAACAAATCCTCCTGGTATGCTTTGGTCCCAAGACCTGAGATAGATGGTCATGGGGGGTAAAGGTATCTGGGTCCTCACTCTCAAGTGTGTCTAACTGCTCCTGTAATTACAAATTTAAATAAAATATCATAAGAAATGCTATAATACTAATCATACTCCAGTTATATATTACTTATAAAAATTCTTTCGATCACTGCGTTCATCGGTCTGTCTTTCTTGTCCATACGACTCGATCGGAAGATGGTGCTACGGGTGGACATCACCCCCTCTCTCATCAGCTATAACAATCAATCAGTTTGTTAGAAACATGCAAAAAAATAATAACTCAATAATTTGTAAACTAAAGGGTAAAAATTCATTACCTCTCTATGCATACGACTGGTCATAAACTCATGGTCGAGAGTGTGCGTGTACTCTTAAGCAGTCCAGTTCTCCCAATTCTGACGAGATGCAGTCTAAAAAGTATTTAAATCACATAAGTTAAAATCATACAAGTATCAGTGAAATGAAAAATTCATAAGTTACAAATTAAATCTAGAAGTCTTGGCTTTTCTAATGCCTGACCATCCTCTCTCACTGACTCAGAGGACAGTCCTGGATCTAAGAAATAAGCTCCTCCTCAGTGTCCTTATGGTGCGCTAGCCATTTTCTGTGGAGCTTGACCTTATAATTCTGGTACAACTTTCCAATTTTTTACAGTCAAACATCTCGAGTCCTTTCATGATCTGAAAAATCGTACCTCCTCTACATAAAGTTATCAAAAAGTCAGTTATGAAATTATTCTAATCAAACATAGTGTAAATATATCACATACATATATATATAATTAAGATACATTTACCCAAATCTCCTCCTACATCCGGTCCTTGACTTGAGGGTCCATCAATTGCCAGTCTGTAAGTAGTATGGGACTGATGTCGGAGTGCCTCACAAGCACTTTGAAAAAGAAACACATCTCCCATGCAGTCTCCTCTACTGGCCTCCCCTCCTGATCGTACTCCACTATGACCTGATGCTAGTGGTTCCACACATGCGGCATGCATGTGGGATCGTGAAATCTCCTACTGGATGATGTACCTGCAATGAAAATACATTACGAATATATAAGAGTATGCAATAACTATATAAAAATAAATAAATAAATAATTAACATAATAAAAATCTTCTCTCACTGAGATCGTACGATGTGGATGTCAGTGGAGCTAAATCGATGGGTGGAGTATGTGCCGGAGACATGGCAGTTGGTGAAGGCTTAGATGTACCGATGGGAGGAAGATGTACCTACAAAATTGAAGTCGAAGCCGAGGCCGATGCAGTGGGAGGAGTCCGTGCCTCCGAAGCCGATGCGAACACGAAGGTGGATGCGGAGGCGGAGCTTTGCATAGCCCGTCGAGAGGTAGGGGTGAAAGCTTGATGGTGTTTCAGTGCCATCATGACCTGCAACATTAATAAATATTAATAAATATAACATATTGTTGAATAATTATATTAGTAGTGTATAAACAAATAAATACTATTATTTATACCAGGGTGTCGAACTCATCGCCTACTGGCATCTACAATTTGGACATCACCATCGCTCTTGATAAATATATTTAGGACCTCGACAACATCAGATAAGTTTTGTTCTAGAAGAATATTTTGTATGCATGGTCCAACATCGTCATCAATCTTGATATCATCAAAGATATGCCTAGGCACCATCCTTACAACAACACCCTATTGAGACTCCAAGGGATTATTAACGTAGAAGACTTGACTAGCTTGGGAGGCAAATATATACGATTCTTCAGTACAGAGATGGCATTGCATATTGACGAGAGTAAAACCGTGCTTAAAGTGTCAAACCAATCGCATTTCATCAATGTAATCTTTTCTTTAGAATAGTAGTCCAAGATGACTATCTTCTCTATAATCTTATAATAGTTCAGATCTTTTGTACGAGACTATGAATCTCTCGAGCTAGCATAACATCCAATAGTGGCGCTCAACATCATGCCACTATTTTGTATTGCCATATTTTGAGCTTGATTATGAATATTGAACCTGTAGCCATTGATGACGAGCTATTTTTTATACACATCCATGATGGAAGGTTGTAAACATAAGCAAACACTGATCGTACACTATGGTTGGTATGCATGTGCTTAAACGGATTGAAACCATTACATGATAAGCCCAACCTCACATTGTGTATCTCTTATGCAAAATCAGGATGTATTTCATTAAATTTTTACCATACCTCTCTATCGGCTGGATGCCTCAATGCATTATCTTTTGTTCATTCCTCTTTATGACATCTTATGTCCTTCGATGTCGTTGTCAACATAAACAATTTTTGTAGTCTCGGTATCAAAAAAAAATGCCACATCAATTTTTGAAGAACACAGGTCGATGTATTGTCTTTGTTTTATTTTCATCTTGATACACCGCACCTCGTGCACTCATTTCGGTTGGCATCTCCTTCTCAATAGAGTATGCAATCATTAGGACATACATGTATCTTATTGTAAATAAAGTCTAATTGTTCAATAATTTTCGATGTCTTATAATTATTCTTCGAGATTTATATATTATTAGGAAGAATATCCCTCAAAAACTCTAGTATGCAATTCATTCCATTATTACTGTACCCATTGGAGCATTTCGCATGATACAACTGGATTAAAAACTCAAGCTTCGTCATCTTTTCACACCCAAGATACAACGAAACATTAACATCCTCTATTAACTTGCGGATATTCTCTACATCCTTACTGTTTGTCATTCCACTAACTACAGGATCAGACATGGACGTAGATGCACCGTCATTATGGCCAACAAATGAAAAGATATCACGAATCATTTGTTCCACTCCTCCATCATGTTGATCACCTTCTTGCGGTCTACCCTTACTATGTTAATCCCAATAAATTTTATAGCCAGATTTAAAGCCATAAATAGTGAAGTGATCATTCACATCTTGACAAGATAGCCAAAGCCCACCAATATACTTCTTATAAGGACATTAGATAAGTCTATGATCCCCAAATTTTTCTATAGCAAAATCAAGAAACTTTGGAAGTCCAGCCTCATATTCTGATGAGAGCCTACTTAACTTCATCCTCCCCTTATCCATTATAAAAATGATGATACTGCAATTAAATCATGTGTGAAAATGAGACACAACATAATAACAGCAAAATAATTTGATAGTAATTGCTCATAATTTGTGCATGCATACCTATTCTTAGAGTTCATAACATCATTACATAGGCAAATAAAATAATGCTTAATGAATTCTAACTCCATCAACTCCTTCCTAATAGGTGTGGTCCTATCTCTTTCAAAAAATGTATTACTTTTATTGTTGCCACAACTTTATTCTTTGTTCCATATCTAGAAAAAATTTGGTAGCACATTCCTACAATTCTCTAAGTACACGATATAGATGAATCATATTTTAACCATATCTAATATGTACCCAGAGAATAAATGAGATAATTACGATAGAATTTTTTATAATAGAATAAAGAATGCCATGACATAATAAAAAATTGATGCATTTTTGAACTGCCCAAATAGGGCATTCAAGAGCTGTTCACAGAGTTCGTTTTGGAGACCCCATGACCAACTTTTGAATGGGAGTGTAAGGTTGCATCAATGCATGCATTAAATTACGATCCGAATCATGATCCGGATTTGGACCGAATCCTAACCAAGATCTCGATTCGGATCCGATCTAGAATTCGATGGCCTAAAATCCACCGACATAGTCTAGAATCTATTGGCACGATCCATAGCCATCGACACGATCTAGATCGATTCTTGAACGAGAGTCTAAGGTTACATCAATACATGCATTAAATCATGATTCGGATTGTGACATAGATTTGGATCGGATCCTGACTAGGATCCTGACCTAGATCCGGCCCAAAACTCGATGGCCCAAAATCCACCGGCATGGTCTAGACCGACTCTTGAACAGGAGTTTAAGATTACATCAATGTATGCATTAAATTACAACCCAGATCGTGATCCGAATTCATATCGGATCCTAACCAAGATTCCGACCTAGATCCGATCTAGAATTCGATAGCCCAAAATCTGCCAGCACAGCCCAGAATCCATCGATGGGGTATCTCTTTAAATATTATTAATTATAAAATTATTATAAATATTATAAATAATTATAAATATTATTACGAGATAAATTTTTTAAAAAAATTCATACCTATGCTGTAGGGAGGGGGTCGCGTAGAGCTACGAGGGGGTCGTCGGGGCTGGGGTCAAAAGGGGTCGGGGTCGAGAGAGGTGGAGCCGAGGGAGGTGGGGCCAAAGGGGCCGGGGCCGAGGGAGGTGGGGCCGAAAGGGCCAGAGTCGAAGGAGGTGGGGCCAAAGGGAGCCGAGCGAGGTGGGGTCAAGGGGGTCAAGGCCGAGAGAAGTGGGGTCAAGAGAGGTGGGGCCAAAAGGGGCCGAGTGAGGTGGGGCTAAGGGAGGCAGGGCAGAGGGAGGTGGGGCCAAAGTGGGCCGAAGGAGATGGGACCGAGAGAGGTAGGGCCGAGGGAGGTGGGGCCAAAGGGGGCAGAGGGAGATGGGGCGAAGGGAGGTGGGGCCAAAGGGGGCTGAGGGAGGCCGAGCCGAGCTGGTCGGGGCTGAGGGAGGTGGGGCAGGGCTGAGAGAGCGGGGGTCGAGGCCGACAGCAATGCTAGAGTGAGAGGGGAGTGACGGGTCGGGCCGACGATGGGAGCGGGTAGGGTTTCAGGTAAAGAGGAGAGAGAGAGAGAGAGTTTCGAGAGAGGAGACATGCGAAATGAAGAAAAGAGGGCATGGTCTGAAAAAATTTTTAGACCTATGGCAGTGATTTTCGAAAATCACCATCATAAATCTATGGCTGCAGTTGTCAACCACTGCCATAGGTCAATAGCAGCGATTTTCAACCATTGCCATAGATCTATAGCAGCGGTTGTCAACTACTGCCATAGGTTTAAATATAAATTTTTTAAATTTTTCTCTGAATATGGTATAAATTTAAAATTTAAAGTTCATCTTCATCCTTCATTATCTAAATAATTATCGTTAGAGTGGCATGACAAAAAATCATCTCGATTTGATAACTCTAGCTATGTCGATCAATAAAATTTGATTTCAATGGTCACAAACGACCGCATAATAATCTAATAGATAGAGACCACCGATTGATCCAAAAATTTACAACAATGATATCAATGATATTTATAGTATATTATCAAAATTTTACTTCAATCGGACATCATTATAATGGTCAACTTAGCATGCAATGATTTTGATTATTAAATAAAAAATGAGTGATCAAAAAGTCAAACTGCATCTGATTAAGATAATTTTTTAGATAAATAATCTTTGCCACTACTTTAATCATTTAAATGGTGGTGATCATAAAATTCAAATCATATATATATGAACCATTGAAGAATGGATCTGAAGTTGCGAAAGAAGGAGGTAGTATTTGTTTCGATCGAGAAATGGATACTGAAGTTGCACAAAATATCAATCAAAATTTAAAAGATGCCACTTTAATTATTAGTTAAGAACCAAAAAATCTTACTCTTTAAATATGAGCTCATTCTTCTCTTGCAACTTCAATATCCATTCCTCGATCGAAACAAATACAAGCTAGCTCCTTTTCTTGCAACTTCAGTATCCATTCTTCAATGATTTATATATATGTGGTTTAAATTTTATGATTACTACCATTCAAATGATTAAAGTGATAGCAAAGATCATTTATCTCAAAAATCGTCTTAATCGGACGTAGTTTGACCTTTTGATTGTTCATTTTTTATTTAAGGGTCAGAATCATTATGTACTAAATTAATCATAATAATGATGTCCGATTGATGTAAAATTTTGATAGTTTGCTATAAATATCATCGAAATCATCGTTGTAAATTTTTAGATCCATCAGTGATCTCTATCTATCAGATCATCATACGGTCGTTCGTGATCGTTAAGATCAAATTTTATTGATCGATATTGCAGGACTATCGGATCGATACGATCTTTTGTTACGATACTATAACGATAATTATTTAGATAATGAATGATGAAGATAAATTTTAAATTTTAAATTTATACCATATTTAGAGAAAAATATGAAAAAAAGTATATTCTGGCTATATAGCAGCGGTTAAATAAAATCGCTACTGTAGGCAACGTATCGCAATGATTATATATAACCGCTGCTATCGATTTGAGATATAACAGTGGTTATCGATAATCGCTATCATTGATTTGTACTATAGCAGTGGTTAAACATAATCGCTGCAATAGGTTGACTTATGAAAGTGGTTATATATAACCATGGCCATAGATGAAATCTATAACCGCGGTTCATTAACCGCTGCTATATATCAAATGTATGGTAGCGGTTACTCAATAACCATAGCTATATGTGTCCAATGACAGCGGTTATAGATGATTGCTGCTATAAGTCAAAACTATGGCTGCGGTTATGAATAACTACTGTCGTAAACTCTATGGCAGCAGTTTTCAAACCGCTGCCGTAGTAAATATTACCATAGATCCTTTCTGTAGTAGTGGTAGAAATGTTGTTTTCCCCCACAAAGCTAATTGATCACATGTGAGCTGCCATGCCAATAGAATCAACAACTTAATTGGCATTGTGATTATGAAGAACATGTTCTAATGACCAAATTGGGCATGATGATTGTTAGAAGTAAGTTAAAACAAGAAAATGGTAACCTATCATACTACATGCGTTAGTCAACCCGTCATATTTTATATACAAAAAGGCAAGAAAAGTATTTTCTTCCAAGTGTAGGATGCATCTATTCCGAGCACATATTTGAGCCACATGTGATTAGATTATTTTAGTCCCAGTAATTTAAATCGATGCAATCTTATAGACATTTTACCACTAAATAGTATTCACAATGTGTAAGAAAAAGTATTCAAAAGAAAGTAATATAAATATTTGCACCATAACAAAGTTCAACTTCTAAATTTAAAATTATAAATGTATTTATGGAACCAAGAATCGTTTCCAGCTAAGTTTATCCATGTGGTCGTGAGTGCACCATGTGTTTCTTGATTGGCTTCATGTCCTGGTCAGTCAGCAATCTCACTGAAATAATCAACACTCGTTCAATCAGAGACCGGCTTGCAACGAGGGACATCACTGACATTGTCGAAGTTATTTTGACTTCTTTTGGAAACGGAGCTGTGAAGAGAGACGGAGATAGAGAGAGAGAGAGAGAGGAGAGAAAGAGAGGAGAGAGAAGAAGGGTATTGAGTTGGGGGAGCACTCACAACGAAAAGAGCTGAGAAAAGGCTGCTGACTGTACTTGGCTACACCTCGCGTCGATCCCCTCGTTTGTCTCTTTCCAACTAAATTTCGAGAAAAGAAGAGATAAAGAGGTACGCTATCTCTCTCCTTCTTTCTCTCTCTCTTACTCACCATCGTGTCCTGAGTACGGCGAGCTGGGGAAAGCGCAGGCTTTCGGTGCCCACATTTCGTATCAGTACGGCGGCGGCCTCGCCCGGCGAGCCGCTCACGCGCGGCGGCAGCGCCACCACCCACGCCACCCGCCACCACCGCCACCTTCCCAGTCATGTAGCAGTCCGTCACACGTTGCGTGGAAGTCCACACGTGTCGACTCGTCCCCGTCAGTCCCTTCCCACGCGTCCAGGTATAGTCTGATGATCTCCTGACCGTGTTACTGACTGTGTTACTTAGGTCATGGCATGGCATTTGCCAACCCCTTTTTTTTTTTTTATGTTAAAATATTTTTTTTCTTACAAAAAGCATGAAAAGTTTGAGTTTACGTGTCAAGAATATGAACCGCTAAGGTTGCCCGATTATCCTACCCTTCCTCCTCTGTCCCGACCATAGTTGGCCGTTTGGCAACATCACGGGCTTGTTGAACCACACATCAAGAAGCCCGAAGAACATTCATTCACTCGAGATCAGAAGGCGTCATGGTGCCAGCCTACACCCATTGTCTATTTCAGCCCGCCACCGATCTTGAGGTCAGGACCCGGATGATGATGGAAAAGCGACAACTCGCATGTTGCGCACACCCGAGATGAAGTCTCGGTTCCGCTCTGATTCCGAACCACCAGTCCATCCGACCGTATGCATAGTCCTTGAAGCTCTCCAGCACCTTTCAAATATGAGCGCACCCTACAATTAACATCCATGACTAACTAACTCTGTCTGCGGACACAGCTAGCCACCAGAGCTTATGACTAATAATTCCAGACATGGGATAATGGCTGACATAATGATTTGTTAGATAATGATGCCGCAGACTCAAGTAGCTGGTGGCTTGTCAAATCGTGGCCTAGTAGACTCCAAGCGGTCTATGCGACTCCAGCACGGCAAGCTATAACTCCATCTATATTTAAAGAGGTAAAAAGAGGGCCATAAGATATAGGCGGAGAGAGGTAAGTCCAACACCAGATGCAAAGCTCTCTCTTCGCTCTCTCTCGCCATTCTTTCCTCTATCTGGTGTATCAATCTGTTGCCATTTGGCTTCGATAGCACCTCCATCGAGAATGGATGGTGGCCGCTTGCCGAGATGGTCGGATCTACAAGGAAAGCCCACGCATCAGGGGCCGGCCTTTGCACCATCCTGACCTCCTACACCATCCCGAACTGCTTCACCCCACCCATCGCTAAAGTTTTGGGCGTCGAGCCCGAACCTGGGCAAAGCCGACCTCTTCTAGATGACATTCTAGATCGACTCCGCAGAAGGCCTGATAACTACAAAATTGAGTGAAAAAGTTTAGTTAGATAGTGTAAAGTAGTGAGTGTCATAATTAGAAAAGTAGAAAAAGACTATATTCCTAACTAAAGTGTTAACCTGGTTTAGCTCGATGTCAGAAAAATTATGCTCGGTTAGTAGCTTGTGCTGGCACGGCATCCTAATACTGAGCAAGAGGTGGAAATCTATTGCCCAAAAAGATAGCAATCCAAGAGGGAGGTGAATTGGATTCTTTAAAAATTTTAAGGATTAATTACTTTTTTGGTCACGACCTATAAAAGATTGTAACAAAATGGTCACTGACCTATAATATATAACAAAATGATCATCGATCAATTTCAATTTTATAATAAAATGATCACTGACTTATAACATGTAATAAAATAATTATTGATCAATTTCAATTTCATAACAAAATGGTCACTCTGTTATATTCTTAGCCTAATGGATGAAATTAGCCAGAGTGATCATTTTGTTATAAAATTGAAATTGATCGGTGACCATTTTATTTCATGTTATAGGCCAGCGACCATTTTGTTATAAAATTAAAATTGATCGATGATCATTTTGTTACATGTTATAGTTCAGTGACCATTTTGTTACACTCTTTGATAGGTCCGTAACCAAAAATATAATTAATCTAAATTTTAACTAAATTTAAAATATAAATAATGATGTACTTTAATTTAAGCTATCTTAAGTGATTGTGGGGTATATGCAATTTATAGCTACAGAATTGAGATATAGAAGAAGCAATGCAAGTATTGAAAAAATATAAAACAAGAAAGAAAAATAAGAAAGAAAAGCATAATACAAACATAAAATAATTTATAGTGGTTTAATGCAACCCATACCTACGTCCACTCTCCAAGAGTCGTTTGAGAATTCTACTATAAACTATCCAATTACAGTATGTTTGCTTTAGCCAGACTTACAAACTAACCTAATTAATTTTTTAGGATCACTAACCACAACCTTACATCCATTGTTTTTCGGATTCACAATCAATTTAGTGGTTTTACGGACTCACCAACCAAAATCTAACGAGTCCAATTTCAGGCTTGGACAAGTCTAATCCTCAAATTTTTTTTTTCAAAAAAATTTGTAAAGAAAATAAGATACAAGATATGAAATTTCAGCTCAAAATAAAAATAGAATTTAAACTCTTTAAAGTTCGAAGTAGAAGCTGAGGAATTGCTCTTTGAAGCTCAACTTCTGTTCAAATGATGCTTGAAAAGATGTGCTTGAAGGTAGAGAAAATCTCTTTTGAAAGCCCTCTGAATTCAGAGCATAAATTTCTTTCTTTATTTCTTTCCAAAGATATGCAATGAGGCTCTTATAAAAAGATGTATTTCTCACTTTAATCCCCTTCCTCTTGCTTTTCAATTTGATTTTCTAATATTTAATAGACTTGATATTGACTAGAGAATGAGTTTTGGTTATTGGGAGGCTTGGACTAGCTACTAAAGTAGAAAACTAGCCATTTGAAGGTACGTAGAAAACTAGCCGTTAGTGCAGTCCAAGGCTTGAGGTCGATTCCAATTTTTTTAGAGTCGACTCCAGCTATCTTGGGGTTGATTCCAGTTATTTTGGAGTTGACTTCTGAACATTCTGAAACTTAAAATCTTTTTATTTTTAGTCTATTTCGGGGTCAGTTTCTAGCCCCTTAGGGTCAACTCCACTATGTCTGAACCTTAAAAAATTATTTTTAAAATTCTTGACTTAGCTTCTTTTGAAAAAAAAAATTTATGGATAATTTTTATATTTTCAGCACTTGAAAAACTCTATATTTACTTATGAATACATAATTAGTAATATAATCACTTAAAATTTGGAAATCATCAAAATTAGTCATAGGATTAATAATCTTCCTCTTTTTTATTATGATAAAATTTTGAGTATATGCACAAAACATATAATGTATTTCAATTGATTTATAAATATTGTCATGAAGTTAAAAAGTAAGAGCTTGTAAATATCAACTTCATAAGTGCTTAAATTTATCTTAAATTCAAATATCAAAATTATATTCCACATACATTCATTTTATATGATGTTCTTTACCAAACAAATAAGTATCTCAAGCATAGTGAATCAATTCAAGCAATTCAAGCATATACTCGACTCAACATACTTTTTTTCTTTTTGACAGCATCAAAAAGTATAAAGAGGAATTTAAAAAAATTAGCAAAATCAATTCAAGTTCAAATATACACACATTCAATATTCAAATTTAGATTTTCTAGCTTGTGATACCATAACTACTCTCATTTTTTTGAAATTTGATAGTAAATTGAGATTGAATTTCTTTTTATTTTGTATCAATATATGTTAAAAAAATATATATCTCCCTCTTTTTGAATAAAGTTGCTACATCAATTAAATTTTCAAATTTAAAGATAAAATTACTTTGAGCTTTAAGAATTCAAGAACGATATAGCTTTTCAAAACAAAGATGTTTGAGTATTAAAGCCAAGCATAAAATATATTTCAAAATTTATCATTTTCTTTTCATAATAGGTAATAATTAATTAAATTCAAAAATGATATTATAAATGTATCAGAGCAAATCTATAGTCTTAACATGTAATATTTGAGCAAAATTAGAATAACAAATTTCTTAAATATTTTTTTTGATACTAAAAAAAATCTATCAAAATTATTTTTTTCTTTTCTTGAGAGGTATCAATCAATTTGATACACAAAAATATCAATCTTTAAAATTTATCTCAATGGTACAATGTCAAAGCTATGAAAAATATATTTGAGACAAAGCAATCTTTTCATTTTGTCAAAAGATAAATAAATAGATTACATGACAATGATGATCTATTTGATACCAATTCTTGATATTTTTGATCAAAAAGATTGAATCAATTAAATTTAGATTAAATTATTTTAAAAAATTATTTTGAATTGATACCAATAGATTATGCAAAGCAAATCATAGAGATTTTTTGTTTAAATCAGATCTTTTTTTTTTTAAGAAATATCATTCAATTTAGTTCAGAAAAGATATGAAATTCTTTGAATTTGTCTAAAATGATACCATATAAGATATACAAAATCAGATTTGAGACAAAACATTCTTCTCTTTTTGCCAAAAAATAAAGTAATGAAATTTAAGGCAAGAATAAACTATTTGATACTAATTCAAGATTTAAAGAGAGTACTTGTCAAATTTATTTCTCAAAAAAATAGTCAATCATATCAAAATACGAAAGCATATTTTAAATTTGGTTTGATATCAATTAATTATTAAAAAGTGATGATAGAATCAAACCATGCAAAATCAAAAAATAAATGAATGCTCAAAAGATCGGATATGTGTATTAATGATTTCTTCTTCAAAAATATTCTTCCTTTTAATTTTGATTTCTCCCTCTATTTTCAATAATTAATGCCAACAAAATTATTTTTCTTAATTCTTCTCCTTTTTGTTTCAAATTATGCACTTTTATTAATCCTAATCAAGCATTCATTACTCCCCCTTTATTTTGTAAATAAGGCAATTGTTCAATTTAGCAACTAAACATAAGGGCATCAGATACATTATATTTTAAAAAAAATTATATTTTATTAATTAGCAAAACATGATCATAGCAAATGATAAAAGTATGAAAATATATAAGATATATGAGAGCTATATTTATCAAATGGTAGATTGCTAGGATCACTAAAGATCTAAGAAATGAATCCTAGAATCATAAATATAGGTCAGGATAATCCTAAGATATAAGTCTAGGTTGACTAGAAGGAGAAAGTGGTCTGATATCTCCAGATAACTGGATCCAATCACGAACATCCTCACTGTAGTAATAGCCTGAATCATCCTCGTAGTCTCTTTTTGATCAAAAATAATACCTCCGTCAGATCTTATCTCACATGTTGTGCCTTTGAAGTGTACGTCTCTAAAGCTTTGCACAGACTGAAGTGACGATCCTTGTAGAAACTCTCTCAATAAATGAATCCTCATCCAATCTATCAAGTAGATGATCTGAATATTCTAGATGACTGGTCTGTGAAGAAGAAGTGATTTCTATCTACTCTGTTATCTCTTCAATCTTGACACCATACATCTGCTGTAGCATGAGTGCCGGCATCCAAAATAAAATTTTCTGAAGAATGTGAAATATAATCTTGATGTCTCCCTTTGATATAAAGAAGATTCTGCTGATCATATGATATAGTAACTGCATCTCCATACTCAGCTGATTCGCACTGATATCCTCGACATCATCTCGATTTAATAAAATCCCAAATGTGTCGCTGCTTGAGATGATCCGAGGTGCTCCCATTGATCGGTATATGTAGTATGCATCCAATGCTATCAATATCCAACTCAATATGCACAGCTTTCACTTTGAAAACTAGACTTCCAATTATTTCAATATTTGATCCTTCTTTCTTGCATGGGAGAACTACTTGGAGAAGCCTTAAATTCTTGAATTTCTTTGCGAGACTTCTTCTTTCTTTATGCGAGTTGCTTCCGAGGGGCCATTGGAGAACAAGAGCCACAAAAAATCAAATAGAAATAGAGAGAAAAATTTTGAATTTGGTAGGAGTGGGGTTTGAAAGAAATACAGCTTGAGAAAATTGAAAAAGGGATGATAGAGCTTTGAAATATTTCAATCAAGAAATCCATCTCAGACATAGAGATCGACTTCTGTTAAATTAAGAGTCGGCTCTTGAAGAAGGATCAACTCCAGTAAAACTGCAAGTTGGCTCATCGTAGAACTATTTCTCCTTCTAAAATCATGAGTCGACTCACCTGGTCCAAGAGTCGACTCCTCAAAGTAGAAAATAGTTTCAGAAATTTAGATCCAAAGAAAATTGGTTCAATTTGAATAGAGATCAATGGCAATCAAATCATTGATAAAGAAAGATATTCAAATGAATTTAGGAGATCAAGAATTAATCAATTAGGAGGTTTATAATCAATCAAATCAAATAAGATAAAATCAAGAGAATCTAAGTGAAAGCTCTAAGGGTGGGGTTCACTAGGAGATTTTCAAATCCTTAAAAGTCAAGCTATAATGCAATGTAAATCAACAATATCAAGCACATGATCTTTTATGAATAGGTAACTTATCTTAAACTTCATTTATCATGCAATTTTTGATAAATTTCGATAATTAGATGTCTTATGAGAATGTCAATATTTGTTTTAGAAGATTTATACACAATTAATCTCCTATGCAACCAAGCTTGTTTTGATTCAGTTTTCTTTATGATCAAAATAACATGATATAGACAATTTGGGAATCATGCAAATTTTTTTTAAATAAGTAAAAACTTATTATGATTTAGCTTTTACAAACACTTATCAATCAAAATAATATGATTCAAGGGATTAAGGAAATATGCTGATTTTATGATGCAAACATAAGCTTATGGCAATCAATATGATACTAGAATTAAGAAAATAAATTTATCAATGCATTCAAACAAGTAATGAGAAATCATGTATACGTATGAAGCATCAAAATCAATCATTCAAGTGAAATAATATCAAAAATTAGTGATGGTATGATGTGAAAAAGATTTAGGTTTTACCAAACATCATCACTCATTCACTCTAAATCCTAAGCATCCATTTTCAAGAATTCACTTCTTTCATGCCATTGGATGCTTGGAATACCTATGAAATTATTTTTTAATTTTTGATACCCAAGCCATCTTGGATCCATAGGAGTTAGTACACATGATTTCTTTTGGAACTCAAATTTACATAACCAAAGTATGATCATTTTTAATAATATTACATTTAAAAATTCTATGGCCTACTTTGTTATATTTAAAGCAAACAATAGAATAATTTTCATGATGAGCTCTAGTAAATATATTCCTAATAAATTTTTATTTTCTTGAAGGATTAAATCTAATTCTATCTTTATCAAAAATAGCATTTTGATTATTTAATATCAATTAAAGATTTTAAGAACTAAGTGTGAATTTATCTACAAAAGACTTCAATCTTTCAATTTCTTTCTTTTATTCACCATTTTCAGTAATAAGATTTTTTTTGCATTTATTTATTTTAAATAAATTTTTTTCATCTACTGAAAGTTTTAATTTTTCAGATTTTTTTTTTAATTCAGTATTTTCTTCTATCAAGGATTTTTTAGATTTCAAAAGAATTTTTTCCTTCATCTATGGTTTTCTTTTCTTTCAAAAGATCTTCTTTTCAACCAAAATTTTATTTTTCTCTTCGGTCAAAGATAAATTATACTTTTTGAGTTCTTTATTTTTTAGTTCTATCTTTTTATATTCATCCATAAGCTCATGAAATGCATCAAATAATTCTTTAAAAGTAAATTTGAAAGAATTTTCAATATCTACCTCATCATTGTGAGCCATGAGGTAAAGACTTGTAATACCTTCTTCCTCATTTTTTTTTTCATTACTTTGGTCCCCCTTACTTGATGCTTTCATTTTCTTTTGTTTCTTCTTCTTCTTTTTTTTTCATCCTCATGATTCATAAGGCATAAATTAGGGGTGTATCCTTATCCTCTTTGGAGCATGATTATTTTTTCTTGATTTTACTTTTTCATAGGTTACTTTCAATTTATCCCACACTTGCTTTACTGAAATGTAAGAAAAAATCAAGTTAAATTTATTTATATCTAATGAATGATATAGCATATTCATGGCTTTAGTATTTAGTTATGTCATTTTTTTTATTATGCTCAATTAATGCATTAGGAGTGTATGAATCATTGACTATAATCTTTTATAAATTATAATCATATGATTGTATGAAGATTTTCATTCTATCTTTCCAATATAGTAATTTGATCCATTTAATAATGAGGGACGATCTATAGAATAGCCTTCATTAAAAAAAAAAATTCATTTGAATTGTCATGATTTTTAACTCAAGTATCGATAGGTCAACAAATAATATTAGAGCACATGCCCTAATATCACTTGTTATTCCGAAAGATAGCAATCTAAGAGGGAGAATGAATTGGATTCTTTAAAAATTTTAATTAAATTTAAAATCTAAATAATAATATGCTTCAATTTAAACTATCTTAAGTGATTATGGGATGTATGCAATTTGTAGCAACAAAATTGAGATACAGAAGAAGTAATGCAAGTATTGAAATAATATAAAGCAAGTAAGAAAAGTAAGAAAGTAAAGTATAATATAAATATAAAATAATTTATAGTGATTTGGTGCAATATTGCATCTACATCCACTTTCTAAGAGCTTTTTAAAAATTTTACTATAATCTCCTCGATTATAGTGTATTTATTTTAGTTGGGTTCAACAACTAATCCAGTTAATTTTTTGATATCACCAATCACAATCTTACATCGATTATTTTTTGAGTTCACAATCAATCTAGTTGATTTTATGAGCTCACCAATCAAAATCTAATAAGTCCAATTTCAGACTTGGACAAGCTAAATTTTTAAAAAAATTTTCAAAAAAATTTGCAAAGAAAATAAAATATAAGATATAAAATTTTAGCTCAAAATAAAAATATAATTTAAACTCTTTAAAGTTTGAAGTAGAAGTTGAGGAATTACTCTTTGAAGTTCAACTTCTATTCAAATGATGCTTGAGAGGATGTGCTTGAAGGTGGAGAAAATCTCTCTTGAAAGCCCTCTAAATTCAGAGCATAAATTCCTCTCTTTTTTTTCTTTCCAAATATGCAATGAAGCTCTTACAAAAAGATATGTTTCTTACTTTAATCCCATTCTTCTTGCTTCTCAATTTAATTCTTTAGCTTTTCATAGGCTTGATGTTAGCTGAAAAATGAGCTTTGATCGTTGGGAGGCTTAGACTAGTTGTTGGAGTGAAAAACTAGCTGTTTGAAGATGTACAGAAAATTAGCCATTAGTATAGTCCCAGGCTTGGAGTCGACTCCAGTTTTTTTGTGGTCGACTCCAGCTGTCTTGGAGTCGACTTCAGTTATTTTGAGATTGACTTTTGAACATCCTGAAAATTAAAATCTTTGTATTTTTTGCCTATTTCAGTGCAGGAGCCAACTCCTAGCCTCCTGGGGTCGACTCCACTAAATTTGAACCTTAAAAAATCATCTTTAAAATTTTTGACCTTGCTTCTTTTGAGAGAATTTTTTTTATTAATAATTACTTCATTTTTAATACTTTAGAAATTCTATATTTACTCATGAACACATAATTAGTAACATAATCACTCAAAATTTTAAAATTATCAAAATCAATCATAGGGTCAATAAAATCTTCTCGATCCTTATCGAGCACCATGTCATTCCTATTCAGCGACCGACTAGGTTTTCTCCAGACTGGGCTGAAATCATATGAGCGATCAGTCGAGATGAAGAAGAATCTATTCTTCACTCATGGATGGAAGAAGGAAGCTTGGTAACAAACTAGTAATGAGATCGGGGGCCAAAATACCACCAGCTCCTCTCTCATAGATGTTTCTTAAGAAGGAAGAAGGCCCAAAAAAGAGACGGTCTCGATGAGATATGAAGGATATCATAGAGGACGATGAAGGAAGTGAGGATCCAAATCGAGTTCAGGGCAAAATGCATGAGAATGATGTGGTAGAGGTCAAAGATATTAGAGAGAAATGGGTGGAATGGAAAACAAAATCCTAACCAAAGAAACTCTTTGTAGATGATGAAGCTACATTCTTAAGAATAGATCACCCAATCTTCTGTACCTGGGGCTAGTAATCGATACTGGCTTGGGATATGATAGTGACTCCAAATCCATGCTAGGTCGGCTTTGGTCAAGTTGGACTCTTCACTCCCCAGACCTAAGAATCGCTTGATGGCCGGACTCTTCAACCCTCAGTCTAGGGAGGTGCTGGGATAGGAAGAAGATCCCATCTTAGCAAATGACCAAGGAAAATCCCCGAACGCCCCCTGGTGGTAGGAGGGTTGGGAGCCCTAATCCCTCAGGTGGCTCCCCTCTCTGGACTCACCCTTAGGGGTCAACATTAGAAGGAAGTAACAAAAGAAGAAGGCAAAGGAATGAGAAGAAAAGCTAGGCAGCAGAAGAATGGAGTACTGAAATGTCAGGCCAAAGAGTGAAAGTGAAAGGGAAAAAAGAAGGAAGAGAAGAAAGTGACATTTGAACAGTGGTAACAATCGGCTGAGAACTAGAGCAATGGTGAAGTTGGAAAGGAACTAAAGCACTAGACAGACCTCATTGAGGAAAGAGAAAATGACTAGTGAGGCACGATGCAACTATAAATACTGATCATGGATAGTCGCTATTGAAATCCTAGCCCTCCCATGTCATTAAAGATGTCGACGCATTGCCTCATCTAAGCAATCGCATCTCCCACTCCCCTCCCATGATCGTGCCACATAGGATGGGATTTGCGAGAGTGACCCATAGCCAACCATAATCTGACATGTGGAGATAGTGACTATTTCGAGGACAATTTTATGAACTATCGAATCGATTGAGATAAGGGTGGTGTGATGCCTCGATCTATTTTTATTAGAAAATATGCCTCGAGATTCAATCCATAAAAAATCCAAAACAAGATCCAAGATGACGAATCGAGTCCAACGAATCCAAGAACAGTCCAAATGAAGTTCAGATGGAGAAGTTATACTTGAGAAAAGCTAGCACGGATGGCAAAGCGATGAAGGCCGATGATGGGCTGACGGAGGCTGATGGTGGACCAATCGAGGCCGCGGTGAAGCGAGCACGTGCAGAAGTGTACGAGCGTGTGGGTCAGTGTGTAGGGGTGCACTGACTGGCCACGAGCATGCGGCCCAGGGTGCAGCCCAGGCCCATATGCACACACCCACCATGGTCCATCGTGGTGTAAAATTGCAGAACACGTGACTTTGAGTCGCGGTCCATGGTAGGGCAGGTGGTCCACGTAGGTTTCTGTGGATCAAAAATGATCAGATGGCTGAGATCCAATCTAAAATGTGATCGGATGGTGCAGATGGCTTGCGAGTGTGATTTGGGTATGATGGAGCTTGATCAAGCATGATCAAGCAGTTGAGGAGACTTGCGGTATTGATCGGATGGCTGTGAAGCATCTAGAGTCTGATTAAAAGTGGTTCTCTGATTCAAGAAGGATTTTAGGGCTTTAAAGGGTTTTATGGTGAAATAGAACTAAAGAGTGTAGCCGAGAAGGGTCTCAGGCAGTAGCAACATGTGATAAAGAGCTGTGAGCAAAGGCATCAGTGTGAGGGAGACTCATGCAGCCATCGAGAGGAGTCTGACAGAGCATCGAGTGTGTATAGTAGGCAGAGCAAATACTATAGAGCACCGACAGGAGATCGGAGGTAGAGCAAAGCATCAGGTAGAGTAGCAGCAGAGAGGCACGATATAGTGATTCGCTCCACAGAAAGTATCCAGGAGAGTCTAGAATCCTGATACTGGCAAGACTATGAGAGGGTCTCCTTGAGCGATTTGAGAGAACTTTTATGAAGGTAGCTTTTAATTGAGAGAGGGTGGTATACAGAGAGTTGAGAGTGGATGTTCTTCTCTTATAATTTTTTTTTCATAGTGAAGCCTGCATGCCCTATGGAGGCAGTGCTTGGGTGTTCCACATACCTGATTATGTCTATATTATTTTCTTCTTTCTTTCTACTGTGATGTGAGTGGTATCAAAAAGATCCTATGGTGGTGGTGTTCTGACTAGACATCCTCAATAATTGGTATCAGAGTAAGGTAATACTAGCGCGAGATTACAGTAGTGGTGAGCAAAATTAAAGATGAAGAAGACAGACGCAATCAAGATGGAGATCGATCGTGAAGGGTTAATCGATGCTTTTTTGTGCAAGGAGGAGCCATCTGTATGGAGGATGCCAATGGGAGCCCGATGCGAGATGGAGCTCCAGATGGAGATGGATCAGACATAGGATGGGAGACTCGGGAGGAGGATATACAACATCGCTAGAAGGCTACCCTGAGCAGGTCTCAGGTCAGGAGGTGCACGGCACGTGACGGAGATGAAATTGAGCGGTCTGGCTTGACTCCTATGTTTGCCTATCCATGAGTAGCAGGTGATTGTCCTAGGATGTGAAGACGAGGAGATCCAAAAGTTCTCAAAGTCAGAAGGAGATCGAATATCGAGTCAAGATGGAGGTTGTTAGAAAATATATCTCAAGATTTGATCTGTAAAAAATCCAGAACGAGATCCAAGATGACGAATAGAGTACAACAAGCTTAAGAACAGTCTAAATGGAGTTCAGACAGAGAAGTTACACATAAGAGAAGCTAGCACAGATGGCGGAGCAACGAAGGCCGACGGTGGGCTAACAGAGGCCGCAATGGGTGCATGCGGCAGCACACGAGCTTGCAGGCCAGCCACGCTCGGGTGCACGACCCAGCATGTAGGGGTGCACCGATCGATTGCGGGCGCATGCAATGCGTGGCCCTGGCCCACACATGCACACCCACCACAGTGTAAAATCATGGACCATGTGACTTTGAGTCACGATCCATGGCAGGGCAGGCGGTCCATACGGGTTTCTATGGATCGGACATGATCGGATGGCTGAGATCCGATCTAACATGCGATCGGACATTGCAGATGGCTTGCGGACGTGATCTGAGTCTAATGGAGCTTGATCATACAAGTATGATCAAGCAACTGAGGAGACTTGCGATGTTGATCGGATGACTGTAAAGCATCTAAAATTTGATCAGAAGTGGTTCTCCGATCTTGGAAGGATTTTAGAGCTTTTAAGGGCCCTGTGTCAATAGAACCAGAGAGTGAAGTCGAGAAGGGTCTCAAGCAGTAGCAATGTGTGGCAGAGAGCTATGAGCGGAGGCATCAGTGCGAGGGAGGCTCGTGCAGCCGTTGGAAGGAGTCTGATAGAGTACCGAGTGTGCGCAGTAGGCAAAGCAGATAATGCAGAGCAATTGTGGAGAGGTACTATGTAGCAGTTCACTCCATAGGAAGCGTCCAAGGGCATAAAAAATCTTGATACTGGCAAGCTTGTGAGAGGATTTCCTTGAGAAATTTGAGAGGGCTTTTGTGAGGGTAGCTTCTAATTGAGAGAGGGTGATATACAAAGAGTTGAGAGTAGATGTTCTTCTCTTATAATTTTTTTTTTCATAGTGAAGCTTGCATGTCCCGTGGAGGCAGCACTTGGACTGTTCCACATATCTGATTGTGTGTGTATTATTTTTTTCTTTCTTCCAACTGCGACGTGAGTGGTATTGAAAAGATCCTATGGTGGTGGTGTCCTGACCAGACATCTCCAACAATTTCACCATCATTGCGATTGCACGACTCACGAAGCGACAAAACATCCAAATGTTCTTTCCCAAGGCCACAGTCAATGCGAGGCGACCAAAAAGATGATTATCCAGCAAAAAGCAAAGGCTCAAATCAACACAGTGACAAGGCCACTCCTTTGTCCAGATTTGATTGGATCATCTCGAGATCAAGAGTGGGGAGCAACTGACTGACATGGTAGAATCCCCTATCTCATAACCTCATATTTATACCGAGGAGAACCCGATTCAGGGAGCATGCCAAAGGTGTCCTCAAGGTCCAATCGGCTCACTCATGCCTGCTCTTGTCGGGCAAGTGCTCTGGATCATAATAGCAGGGAATGATGACGTTCCACTAGGCAACATCTCGTCAATCAATGCCCAAATACAACCATAATCGATAGAAAGATTTCCTTCACCTCAATGTAGGCAAGACCCTCCACATAAGGCTGGTTGAAAACTGACCAAACTTACAGTGATTACAAAGGACTCGATCACTAGCTGAAGTAGAGAGCCCTCACCCTACCCAAAGTTCGGTTCACTGAATCAACAACAGCACAGCACAAACTAGCCCGATCCTGAGATCAGGGACTGGGCAACACATGGATAATGTCAACCATGAGACCACTCCATTTAAGAAGTCAAGATTTGTCTTATTTATGGAAAATTCATTACAAGATAGTCCCATTCGAACATAACACATTACAGCAAAGAAAAAGGAGAATACAAAGCAAATGCCTCGAATTCAGTGGATGTCCTTAGATTCGATCAATGTTTTTAGGCTTGGTCGATGCCCTGGGGTTCGATTGGCATCCTCAAATTCGGTTGGCATCCTTGGGTCTGGTCGATGTCCTTAGATTTGATCAACATCTTTGTGTCTAGTGGATATCCTCAAGTCTCATTCGACAGCACGCACGTGGAGAAGTGCTCTTCGATGGCTACCGATCCCCACCAAAGGATATCGGAGATGGAATGACTAGCTTCATTCACCTCTTAGATATTCCCTCAAGAAGGGCCGAAAAGCTAGGCCAGGGAGGGCAAAAAACTATCCTCTAGAAAGGTCTAAGATCTTTTATGGAGTACGATGCAGAAGAGACCTCTTGAGCAGTCGCTCGCTCCTCATTTGGACCAACAACTGGCACAACTTGCTGCACTACTGATCGAGCTAGTACCCAAGGAAATGGAACTTTAACAAAGGAAGTCCACTCCCAGTAGCATTCAGATTGATTGTAATGCCATCGATGCACCCAGACCGACACCACCACTATCCCCGCATTGAAGTGATAAGATTTTTCAATACCTCTCATGCCAACTAAAGATGACCACAGGCGTAACCTCCTTTGGGCACCCTACAATAGGACAAGAGGTGGGGAGAGACCCCTCCAAGAAGAAGCAAACATCGACGATGCTTGGGCGACTGACAGAATGACACCACAGTAGCATTGCAGAAGATGGATTGGATGGATCCTACTTCTGATGGAAGGATCCCTCTATTTATAGAGAGGGTAGGCCAAGGGATGTCCTTCCACTGCAACCCAATTGCATGCCAAGTATTGCCACCAGAGAGGTATGCCAAGTATCACCACCAAAGAGGCATTGGAGACCATGCCTCTTAGAAAAAAGAGCCTCAGCTATCCTCCTTGACAGATTATCATGTTTGAAAAATGTCAGTATTAAAGGCCACACATCTCAAGATTTTCAGACTGGACGGCCCTCGACTGCATGACTCATGATTAGTAGGGCATGGCATGAGGCCAATCAATGCCCAATATGTGGCGAGCCATCTTAAAACTTCTAAGATTCTATCCACTATGAGTATTCCAAAGAAAAGATTCAGATCAATAATTGACTGCCTACTACTCTCTTCATCTAGAGTGGGAAAGCTGCTTCTCGCTTATGAATGAGGGACAATGGTTATGGAGGTTGCCTGATTATCGGACCCCTCCTCCTCTCTCTGGGCTATGGCCGACCGCTTAGCAATACCATGAGCAAGCCAAACCATGTTGGAAAGCTCGGGGAGTGTTCATTCGCTCAGGACCAGGTGGCACCACGGTGCCAGCCTATTCCCAACCTCTATCTCGACCCAGCACTAACCTCGAGGTCAAGACCTAATTGATGATGGGGAAACAATGACTTGCATGTTACACACACCTTGGGTAAAGTCTCGATCCCACTTCAATTTCAAACCATCAGTTTGTCTGACCGTATGCATGGTCTCTGAAGCCCCCCGATAGTCTTTCAGACACAGGCATGTCCTGCAATTGACACCAACAGCTAACCAACTCTGCCTGTGGACATGATTAGCCACCAAAGCTCATGACTAACAATCTTGGATATGAAGTAGTGACCGACATAATGACTTATCAGATAATGGTGTCACAGGCTCAGGTGGTCGTTAATGGCTCACCAGGTCACGCTATAGTAGGCCCTAGGTGGTCTATGTGACCTGGTATGGTAATCTATGACTCTGCCTCTATTTAAAGAGATAAAAAAGGGGCCTTGAGGTAAAGGCAAAGAGAGGAAAGTCCGGCACCGAATCTAAAGCTCTCCCTTCACTCCGTCTGATCATTCTTCCTCCATCTGTTCCTTAAGCTCTGACTGACTTAGGTGTCGTAGGACCCCCCCACCGGATATGCTTCGATATGTGGATTTTGCTTATAGGTCCAACCATCTCGGAGCACAGCCACCATCCATCGAGGTGTCTGGTCGATCTCTCAAGAGTGGCAACATGGACTATATAAAGAGTGGAGATGTATATGGGAGATTAAACCAATTTGATAATGCTAGTGGTAAAATATCCATGACAAGTTTTTAATATTTTTAAATGATATATTATATATATTAATAATATATTTTTGAGTAGTAATGATACATTTGTATGAGCAAAGTGTATAAAGTGTCACTTGTTTTTTTATACAAATCTTTGCTAACTAGCAAGAACAAATGATGGAACGAAAAAATATTTGCAACATTTTTATAGTCTCTCATGCTAACTATCATCAAAAAGCTACAATAACAACTATGTTAAAATGAAGTTTGGTTTAAGGAAGAGTATTGGATATTAAACTAAATTTAGTAGAGTACTCATGATGAGTCTTATAGTATTCCTAAGTGGTCTCTTAAAGTTCTATATCTATACTATGCATGAAAGGAGAGTTCAGAGCTCTCCCAGCACACTACATGTCAAGCTCTAAACTGCCCCGATGGCTTTTTTTTTCTTCATTTCTTTCTTTGAACACATCCTAAGCTCTCTTGAACCTTTCCAACCTCTCACAGACATCTTCCTTCTACCCGCTCTCTTTACTGCAATATCCTGTCAGTCTCCACCATCACCTTCCTCCCCATTGTCGCCAACATCAGCCTTCTCCTCTAATCTCCCTAAGGTGCTTTCCTTCTTATAGATCTCGAAAAAAGAGAAAAAAATGAAAAGAAAAAAGAGAAAAAAAAACCAACACAAAACCCTAGTCATCATCTTGGCTTTCCTATTTGGCCGCTTCAAACCTGCCACTGGGTTGGGACCCTTAAGGATGAACAAAAAAATAAAACTAACACAAGACCCCAGCCATCATTTTGGCTTTCCTATTTTGCCGCTCCAGGCCTCCCACCCAGTTGGGACTCCTGAGGATGGAAAAATAAAGAAAAAACCCAACGTAAAATGCCAGCCATTGTCTTGGCTTTCCTATTCCATCGCTCCAAGCCTCCCACCCGCTCCAAGTCGATCTCCCTCAGGTGCTTTCTTGTCAGAGAGAAATGAAAAAAGAGAGAGAGAAAAAAACTTACCCAAACCCCAGCCATCGTCTAAGCTTCCCTTCCCACTCATCGGGACTCTTGAGAATGGAAAAAATGAAGGAAAAGGAGGGGAAAACATAGGAAAAATTAATGAAAACAAAAGAAAGATTGATTATTTGTCCATATTGGATAATATTTTATCCACCTGATAACATGCCCAATTTTTGAAGATATGGTAGATAGTTGGTATCATGACCTGACAACCTAAGACACATGATTTGGATAACATCTTGTGATCCAAACAGTGTCATAAACATTGGCATCTAGTCGATCACCTCCAGGAGATCGATAACTCAATGAGGTCTACATCATCAGGTATCTACCGATCCTATACCATTTTCGCTCCAATCCTCTGTGAGCTGTCCTCCAGTTCAGATACTACAAGAGGCTTCTTGGTGCAGAAACTGCTGAGTTGGCATTTTGTTACGATGGCCTACTACTTCTCCAAACATGGGTGATAGGCCCTGTAACAATCTACTGACATTCACCATTCTGACTCTGATAGCTACTATTTCGATTCTGATAGGTGCTAACTATCTAACAATTTTTTTTATTTTAAAAAAAAGGGTAAAAAAAAAGAAGATCTCCGAGTGCTACTCTTTCTTATCATCTTCTTTTATTATTCTCCCTCTACGGTACTCTCTGACTTAACCATCGGAGGATCCCCCATCAGAGAACCCCCACCTTCTGCTCCAGCATGTGTGGACTTTCTTGCATGCTATGGCAGCTCGGTGTGGTGCCCTATCTACTCCAACTTGATGACAATCTCCATCATCTCATCATTTTATCAGAGAAGAGCGGTAACAGATTGGTGCTAGAGGAAGGATCTTAATCCCATTTTCTGGAGAAAGATGGTGGGAATTCAATCACAAAACTACCTCATCATGTCGCACCGATAGTTATCGCTGCACAGCAATCCCAACGGATACAGCATCAGGAAACAACCTCCCCGACAATCCACACTATACATCCAGATCTAATTGCTGCACTGATAGAGCAAGTTCATGTGGAAAAATTCAGTGCAAGGGTAAAATGATAATTTTAAAATTTTTTCAAAATCATGATTTTACAACAAAAAAATATTAATTAATCTAATTAATTAACATAAATTTATTCTACACTAGGATCTAAATATGATATATAGCATGCATTCATTTAAATTTAAATTTCAAATTCAAACAGTAAATACTTTACTGTAATATGTTCAGAACACAATACCTTTATGCGGGTAGTAGATCGTCGCAATCTAATCACCGTCGAGAGAGTCTAATCATCGTGATACAGCCACACAGCGTGTCTGACCTCTGCGGATCATCTACACGAAGCTTCCGATCTGATCGACTCCTCACGAGTGCTAGCTCGTTGTAGAGCCTTTTTAACGATCGATGCTAATCGAACTCCTTCGATCAATGTCTGTCAATTCTTTGGATACTCTGGATCGTCAACAGACATGCTTGAGAGAATGTTGAAGATCTTCCTAAGATTTTGTGGGCTCACGATACTCGTAGCTCACTTTCTCACTTCCCGAACCCCAGGCTAAAACTCTAGGGAACTCATTAGAAACCTTGCACCCACTTTTCTTTCTTTTCTTTCTTTTTCTCTTGGAAGGATATGGATTTCCTTCTCACGTACAAGACTTCCTCACGTCCCAAAATTTTTCTTCAAAAAATCTTCTTCTTACACGCCCCACTCTTCTCCTCCTTTTATAACCACGTCAAACGTCTTATCCAAAAGAAATGATAAAGATGAGTAATTGCACATTTGAATTCAAATCAAATTTTGAATTCAAATGGACACCAACTCATCCCTTATCCACTAAAAGTGTGAGGCGTGGCTTAAATTATGCATGGAGTGATTTCATGAGAAATCTTTTCTCATGTAATAAATGAGACATAAAAAAAGGGATAAGGTGCAAAGATTGATTGCCCATTCAAATTCAAACTTTATTTTGAATTTGAATGGCCAACCAATCATCCTTATCCATTCATATGACACATTAAAGTGGGGCGTGGAGAGGGCTTGGCATGAGAAAATAATTCATGAGAAGTTCCTTCTCATGAATTCAAATGGTTCCTGATCAAATCAGGGACCAAACCATCTCGACGATTAGGTCAACTCTTAACCTAATCGAGTCAAACCCAACTGAATCCAATTCAATTGGACTTGATCCAAAAATAATTACTCAATCAAATTGAGTTAATTAGTGATCAAATTACTAATTAAACTTCTCATAAATACTGAGTCCAAATTCGATGGGCAATCGGGCATCAGAATTCATCGATATGTAATCCTGATCGAAAAGTCCCAACCAATGGTACTCTTGACCCCGGTACCCATAATGTGTGGAACTCATGATCAGAGAATCCTGATTCTCGATCACTGAATCCCAAACATGTAGGATTCTATATCAGCCATCAGATCAGATAGAAACATCTAATGTGTGACCCCGCAGGTTCGAACCTAAGCCGGTAGCACAGGAACCAATTTCTGTACTAATCGAAGTGACCATCTAGCAATGATACCCGACATCCGGATAGGTCGAAGAGTCGCAATCGCAACACTCAGAACCTACATGAATATGGTTACTGTATAATTCATCCTTTTGATCTCTGTGTTTAGGATGACTCAGGGTTAAACTGTCAACCCTGATTAGATCATCCGAATCGTGCTCAACTCAAACAGTCCTGTGACTCTTCACAAGGACTACCCTTGCCAAGATTTTGCTAAATTAAAATACGACTGTAGACAGCTCCTAAACTGGAGTGGTCAATCCCATCTTGACACACGCACCGACAAGTCAAGTACTTGACTATACCCAGCAGCCTTCCGTCACTGAATTAAAAATTCAGGTAGTCCAGTGCCTAAGTGTAGTGAGTTGCTTGCAAGTCACCGTGGCGGTCTCAGGTCGGAGGGATATTTATATCCATATTCCATCGGAGCAAATCTTGACAGCAGAAATAGCTTCGGAGTCGGTCACGTTCAGTGCAGATGTACCCTTACATCTCACCTGTATGCCATACCAGTGTCTCCACACTCATTGGTTAAGAGGACAACCAACCTATATGGCACACAACGACCTATGCTTGATAAACGTTGTCGTCCTTGGTAACAACATATCATTTGATCGTGAACAGATTTAAGGACTAAACAATAAATCCTCTTTTGTCGAGTCTAAATAGTCCTAAGGACTTCACCACAACATAGGAGTTCATTAGAAGATGAAACATTTTATGATGAAAAAATATTAAAATAATTTTTATTAATTCATAATTCATGTACATATATAAAAATGAGCACAACAGTCAACAGGCTGACGATTGGCCTTGGGACACTATTTTCAACAATCTCCCACTTGGCCTAAAGCCAATCGGTGCAGTATCTAATACCCATCTTCGACTTGTAATTGTCGAACTCCTTCACCGCAATGACTTTAGTGAATGGGTCAGCCAGGTTCTCCTTCCCGTCGATCTTCTGAAGATCGACGTCACCTCGATCCATAATTTTTCGGATGAGATGGTAGTGGCGCAGAATATGCTTCGTCCGCTGGTGTGCCTTTGGTTCCTTCGCTTGAGCAATGGCTCCAGAGCTGTCACAGTAGAGCAGAATTGGACCAACAAGGGAGGGTGCTACTCTGGGGTCGGTGAGAAATTTTCTCAGCCACATCGCTTCTGTGGCAGCATTTGATGCAGCGACATACTCCGTCTCGCAAACTGAATCAGCCACTGTGTGCTGCTTGGAACTTTTCCAGCAGATAGCCCCACCATTAAGGATAAAAATAAATTCCAACACTCTTTTGCTATCATCGTAATCAGACTGGAAACTAGAGTCTGTAAACCCTATAAGTCTCAAGTCCGATTCACCATAAACAAGCCACTGGTCCTTAGTATTTCTTAAATACTTCAGGATGGTTTTAACAACCTTCCAGTGATTCTTTCCTGGATCAGATTAGTATCTACTCACTACCCCTAGTGAGTATGCCACATCTGGTCATGTACATGTCATGACGTACATGATAGAACCCACTGCTGAAGCATATGAAATTCTACCCATACGCTCTCTCTCTTGAGGTGTTGTCGAACAATCCCTCTTCGAGAGAGAAATTCCATGGCCTATCGGAAGATAGCCTTTCTTAAAATTCTCCATGCTGAACCTCTTCAGTATAGTATTAATGTACGTGGACTGTGATAAACTAAGCAACCTTTTAGATCTATCCCTATAGATCTTCATCTCTAGGATGTAAGAAGCTTCTCCCAGATCCTTCATGGAGAACTGTGACGACAGCCAAATCTTTATTCCCTGTAATACAGGGACATCATTCTCGATTAAGAGAATGTCATCCACATACAATACAAGAAATACTACTACTGGACCATTAGCCCACTTATAAAGGCATGACTCTTCTCTGTTCTTAACGAAGCCATACGTCTTGATCATCTTATCAAAATGTATGTTCCAACTCCGTGATGCCTGCTTAAGTCCATAAATGGACCTCTGTAGCCTGCACACCTTAGACTCATCTGTGGATGTGAATCCTTCAGGTTGTATCATATACACCTCTTCATCCAGCTCTCCGTTTAGGAAAGCTGTCTTCACATTCATCTGTCAGATTTCATAGTCCAGATGGGCAGCTATCGCAAACATAATCCGAATGGATTTGAGCATTGCCACAGGAGAAAATATCTCGTCATAGTCTATACCATAACGTTGACGATATCCCTTGGCAACCAGACGGGCTTTATAGGTTTTCACCTTTCTGTCTGCACCTCTCTTTCTCTTGAAGACCCACTTACACCCTATGGGTTTTACTCCTTTGGGTGGGTCAACCAATGTCCACACATCGTTGACCTTCATGGACTCCATTTCAGATTTCATGACCTCCAGCCATTTCTCAGAGTCAGGTCTCTGCATTACATCCATGTAGGTGATCGGATTCTCATCGTTTTCATCAAGTTCGATAGGATCGTCGTCCCGGACCAAGAAACCATAGTATCTGTTCGGTTGACGTGGTACTCTATCAGATCGCCTTAAGGGTGCTTGAACAATGGGCTCCGAATCTGATCTAACCAAATCCGGTTCAGGTTCAGTAACTTGTGTCAGTTTTTTTACCTGCCGAACTTCATCAAGTTCGATCTTAGAGGCAACAGTCCCTTCACCAAGGAACTCCTTTTCCAAAAAAATTATCTTAAGGCTGACAAACATTTTTTGCTCATCAGCTAGGTAGAAGTAATACCCTTTGGTCTCTTTTGGATACCCTATAAAATTACACTTGTCAGACCTAGGTCCAAGCTTGTCTGTAATTAAACGTTTAACATAAGCCGGACACCCCCAAATCCTAAGGTGCAAGAGTACTGGCTTATGTCCTATCCATATCTCATATGGCATTTTGGTTACAGACTTACTCGGAACTCTATTTAGAAGGTAACAAGCCGATTCGAGCACATATCCCCAGAGAGAGATCGGCAGACCAGCAAACCCCATCATGAATCGAACCATGTCCAACAAGGTCCGATTCCTCCTTTCAGACACACCATTATGCTGTGGTGTTCCAGGAGGTGTCCACTGAGAGAGAATCCCATTCTTCTCAAGATATGTCAAAAAATTATTAGAAAGGTATTCACCTCCTCGATTAGATCGAAGAGTTTTAATACACTTTTCAATTTATTTTTCTACCTCATTTCGGAATAGTTTGAACATTTCAAATGACTCCGACTTATGCTTCATTAAATAGACATACCTATACCTCGATAGGTCGTCTGTGAAAGTTATGAAGTAGAAATATCCACCTCTTGCACTTGAGCTCATGGGTCCACATACATCAGAATGTACTAGAGCCAAGAGTTCACTAGCTCGCTCACCTTTTTCAGTAAAAGGTGACTTGGTCATTTTACCAAGAAGACAGGACTCACAGGTTGGAAGTGATTCACAATCACCTACTTCAAAAATTTCTTCTTGAGCCAACCTGTTTATCCTGTTCTTATTGATATGACCTAGCCTACAGTGCCAAAGGTAGACTTCTGACACATTATCTATTCTAGGATGTTTACCGGAGGTTTGAACCACATTAACAGGTTGTGATAGAAAGTAAATTCCATTATTAAGTTGTCCTACAAATATTGTAACACCATTCAAAATGATATTGCAAACATTTTCTTTTATTAAAAATTGATAACCGTTCATGGCCAAAAGGCCTACAGAAATAATATTTAATAAAAAGTTTGGACAATAGTGACATTCACTCAGAATTACGTTTCGAGAATTGATTACAAGGTTCATGATTCCTAATGCTAGAACTGGAACTTTGCTTCCATTTCCAACGTTCAGGAACCTCTCGCCTTCATCAAATCTCCTACTGACCTGCAGACCCTGCATCGAATTACAAATATAATAAGGGCTTCCGGTATCCAATACCCAAGCAGTAGTATCAAAAATGAAAAAGTTACAAGGTATTATCATATAAGTACCTTGCTTCTTCTTCGGCCTGTTTGGGTCCAGGGAGGCAATGTATAGAGGACAGTTCCTCTTCCAGTGCCCCTGCTTCTTACAAAAGAAGCACTCTACCTGGCTCTGGTCGGGCTTGCGCTTCTTGGTCTGACCCTGTGCAGATGTCCCAGCATGCAGCTGTACCTTCTTATTCTTCTTCTTCTTGTTCTTCTTCTTCCCTTTCTTAAAGGGTCGACGACCAGAAGAAGATCCTCCCACAACATTCACCGACTCCTTATGGAGCTGGTGATCCATTTCAAAGTTCTGCAGCAACCCCAACAAGCCGCTACAGGCTTTGTCATCCGAAAATGAGTAAGGAAGGGGAGGAAGGACTTGGACAATGAATTAAGGATCGTATCCTTACCGACCTGCTCGTGCAGGGGAAAACCCAGTTTACTTAGGCGCTCAATCATTTCGATCATGTACAGTACATGATCAGTGACTGAGGCTCCATCCCTCATCCGAGCATTGGAAAATGGCACAACTAATTTTGTGCCTTTCAACGTCGTTAGGCATGCCAAAGGAGTCATTCAACATTTGAAGCATCTCCTGTGGCTGGGCATTCTCGAACCTGCGGCTGAACTCATCATTCATTGCCCCAGCATAATGCACCGAACGGTGGTGCGGTCGTTGAGCCACTTTTGGTAAGTATCTTGGACCGTTCCTCGAGCGTTCGGGGCTGGCTCCTCAGGTGCAGGATCCGTTACTACATAAAGGATCCGCTCATGCTCAAGGACGATTTTTAATTTTTGATACCAGTTATCGAAATTAGGTCCCATGAGCTTGTCATTATCTAATAATGACCGGAGGGACAGGATAGTGGCCATAGCTGCATAAAGAAAAATCAGACCTCTATTAGTACATAAATTATAAATACTAAAGACTTGGACTTTAGTCTAAAGTTTCTCCCAGTATTTTTACGAACTGGTAGCCTCAACCTCCAATTCGAAGAATTACTTTAATTCTTAGTGGGTACTAGAATCCACATAGACTACACACGAACCCAATTTTGGTTGGTCAACCCATGTGCATCTATGGGTAGGTTCATAACCAGTTGTTTCTCTAAACAACTTCTAGTAATTATTTTGCCCCAGAACCTAATCAGTAGGCTTTGGCCTCCACTGAAAAGATCTGGTTAGGTCCAACCATTAACATGATTTGATTTGGTGAATCGGACCAATAAATGATCAGGCCCGACTTTGGCCGGCCAACCTGATCACCATCAGAAAGACTCAAACCAAATTATCATATTATGAATGATAATTCCATTAGTCAATAAGCACCAGGCCTTTGGGCCTCCAATGATTATTAAACTAATGGACTCATTATCACTCACTTAATGGGAGGCTATGATTTAGTTATCAATATAACTTAATATTTTTAGGGACCTAATAATTTTTGAAGATTTTATTAAAAGATAGATGAGAAGAAAATATCCAGCCAATTTCAATCCTCCCACTGACTTCACCAAGTCAGATTAAAAAAAAGATTTAATTAAAGCTGGCATTAGGAGCACCTAAATCAGTCAAACTGATTTACCTAATGACATGGGTGAGCCCTAATCACCAAGTGATCTAATCAAAATCTAATTCACCAGGTTGGCCAGGTAAGTGAGATCAGTGGTGGGGATAAGCCATTAACTCATCAGAGATCGAATCACTGCAAGTAGCTCCCGCTTAAAAATCACTGGTCAAACTGCCAAACTTACCTTAGACACCAACCGGTTCATTAGTTTCAATTTGATCAACTTAGTAAATTGGGTTCCACCGCGTAGCCATGAATTAAGTCCATCTTGGTCTAGTTAAAGACATGGACCCATTCAACTACAACTATTGGAGTTGAGTCTAGAGTATCCTTGACCTAATCTAATTCAACTTTTGATTAGATTTGATCAATTACTCTAATTTAGTCGATTTCTTTAAGATAACCTTAGGTCTAACCCAATTATGGACCTAATCCATCTAACCCATTGACTCACAAGTTTATGCAATTGTCTTAGGTCTTAATTCACAATTCTAGACCTACTAGACAACACTTAATTCTTTTAATTAAGTATTTGGGCTGATGGGTCAGGGTTTGGCATTTCAAAAATAATTTTTAAATTTGAAAGGTTTTATTTTCTGTTCACCAAATATGTTGACTCATTTCACAAATAGATCAGCATATTTCATAAATAGCAATCCTATTGCTAATTACATAACAGAAAATAACTCAATCAAAATAAATCATGAATATTCCTTTAGATCTAATCTAACACATTCATGATTAATTTCACAATTGAATCTTTACAATTAATTTCTTTCGCTGCTTCATCTGTATGGGATATAATTGCAGCGCACCCCTACTGCTATCGGAGACTCCATCGAATGAAAGGAGAGAGCCTTTAAACCCTGCTTTTCTCCTATGACCGGACGGCCATGGCAACCAACCCAATTCGATTACTTGCTACTTGGATCAAGTATATCTAAATATACCAATTTTAAAATTTAAATTTTAAATTTCAAATTTTAAATTTTGAATTTCAGATTTCAAACAAATTTCAAATTTCAAATTTTTGAATTTCAAATTTTGAATTTTAAATTTTGAATTTTAAATTTTGAATTTTAAATTTAAAATTTTAATCAAATTTCAAATTTTAAATTTTAAATTTTAAATTTTTGAATTTTGAATTTTGAATTTCGATCAACTTTCAAAATTTAAATTTTAAATTTTAAATTTTAAATTTAAACTTTTAGATTATAACTTAATCTATGCATGCAAATATATATATATCATATCTAAGAACTTGCTCTAATACCATTTGTGGGAAAAATTCAGTGCAGGGGTAAAATTGTAATTTTAAAATTTTTCAAAATCATGATTTTACAGTGAAAAAATATTAATTAATCTAATTAATTAACATAAATTTACCCTACATTAAGATCTAAATATGATATATAGCATGCATTCATTTAAATTTAAATTTTAAATTCAAACAGTAAATACTTTACTGTAATATGTTCAGAACACAATACCTTTGTGCGGGTAGTAGATCGCCGTAATCTGATCACCGTCGGGAGAGTCTGATCATCGTGATATAGCCACATAATATATCTGGCCTCTGCAGATCATCCACATGAAGCTCTCGATCTGATCGACTCCTCACGAGTGCTAGCTCGTTGTAGAGCTCTTTTGACGGTCGATGATGATCGAACTCCTTCGATCGATGTCTGTCGATTCTTCGGATGCTCCAGATCATCAACAGATATGCTTGAGAGGATGTTAAAGATCTTTCAAAGATTTTGTGGGCTCACGACACTCATAGCTCACTTTCTCACTTCCCGAACCCCAGGCTAAAACTCTAGGGAACTCACTAGAAACCTTGCACCTACTTTTCTTTCTTTTCTTTCTTTTTCTCTTGGAAGGATATGGATTTTCTTCTCATGCACAAGACTTCTTCATGCCTCAGAATTTTTCTCCAAAAAATCTTCTTCTTACACGCCCCACTCTTCTCCTCCTTTTATAACCACGTCAAACATCTTATCCAAAAGAAAGGATAAAGATGAGTAATTGCATATTTGAATTCAAATCAAATTTTGAATTCAAATAGACACCAACTCATCCTTTATCCACTAAAGGCATGAGACATAGCTTAAATTGTGCATGGAGTGATTTCATGAGAAACCTTTTCTCATGTAATAAATGGAGTGTAAAAAAAAGGATAAGGTGCAAAGATTGATTGCCCATTCAAATTCAAACTTTATTTTGAATTTGAATGGCTAACCAATTATCCTTATCCATTCATATGGCACATTAAAGTGGGGCATGGAGAGGGCTTGGCATGAGAAAATAATTCATGAGAAGTTCTTTCTCATGAATTCAAATGGGTGCAATGGAAGTGAGGTGGCGCATGGAGATTGGGTCAAGGTGGTTTAATTATTTAAACCAACCTAATTGAACCAAATAATTTAAGTCCAATTAGACTAATTTAAATCTAACTAAATTAAGCTTAATTAGGCTCAATAAAATCCTAATCAAATCAAGAATTGACTAAGCCCAATCCCTGATCAAATCGGGGATCAAACCATCTCGACAATTAGGTTAACTCTTAACCTAATCGGGTCAAACCCAACTGAATCCAATTCAATTAGACTTGATCCAAAAATAATTACTCAATCAAATTGAGTTAATTAGCGATCAAATCACTAATTAAACCTCTCATAAATACTGAGTCCAAATTCGATGGGCAATCAGGCATCAAAATTCATCGATATATAATTCTGATCGAAAAATCCCAACCAGTGGTACTCTTGACCCTGGTATCCATAATATGTGGAACTCATGATCAGAGAATCCTGATTCTCGATCACTGAGTCTCAAATATGTAAGATTCTACATCAGCCATCAGATCAGATAGGAACCTCTAATGTGTGTGACCCCGCAGGTTCGAACCTAAGCCGGTAGCACAGGAACTAATTTCTGTACTAATCGAAGTGACCATCTAGCAATGATACCCGACATCCGGATAGGTCGAAGAGTCATAATCGCAACACTCAGAACCTACATGAATATGGTTACTGTATAATTTATCCTTTTGACCTCTGTGTTTAGGACGACTCAGGGTTAAACTGTCAACCCTGATTAGATCATCCGAATCATGCTCAACTCAAACAGTCCTGTGACTCCTCACAAGGACTACCCTGGTCAAGATTTTCTTAAATTGAAACACGACTATACACAGCTCTTAAACTGGAGTGATCAATCCCATCTTGATACACGCACCGACAAGTCAAGTACTTGACTACACCCAGCAGCCTTCCGTCACTGAATTAGAAATTCAGGTAGTCCAGTGCCTAAGTGCAGTGAGTTGCTTGCAAGTCACCGTGGCGGTCTCAGGTCGGAGGGACATTTATACCCATATTCCATCGGAGCAAATCTTGACAGCAGAAATAGCTTCGGAGTCGGTCATGTTCAGTACAGATGTACCCTTACATCTCACCTGTATGCCATATCAGTGTCTCCACACTCATTGATTAAGAGGACAACCAACCTATATGGCACACAACGACCTATGCTTGATAAACATTGTCGTCCTTGATAACAACATATCATTTGGTCGCGAACAGATTTAAGGACTAAACGACAAATCCTCTTTTGTCGAGTCTAAATAGTCCTAAGGACTTCACCACAACATAGGAGTTCATTAGAAGATGAAACATTTTGTGATGAAAAAATATCAAAATAATTTTTATTAATTCATAATTATGTATATATACAAAAATGAGCACAACCGTCAACAGGCTGACGATTGGCTTCGAGACACTATTCCCAACAGTTCAGGCACTTACGACTGTTGTACAGTAATTATAGCAAGACGACGCAGTGAGGATACAAACTCCTCTGATGGCTCCATCTCAACGAAGCCATTGGACCCACATAGAAGGATCTGAATGAGGATAATGATATTCGAATATGGCTCAAGCCTTGCATCGACAATCGTGATCAGCCAAATCGGCTCTACACCGCTCACCCCAATGCCCTCGATCGTCTGGGCCTTCCAAGGAGGACTCCACCTCAAACTTATGTCGGTACTACTTCTGATAAGAAGATGATTTTGAGAGAAAGGTTTGAGAGCTAGAACACTGAATCGAAGGATTTTAGGGAGCTAGCCATCAATAGAATGATAACTTCAACATCCTACCACCATTCTCTCAGAAGATTTTGAGCAAATTGATCCCACATCAGTTCAAAATGCCATAGATTGAGCCGTATGACAGCTTGACCGATCTACTCGACCATCTAAAGGGTTACAAAGCCCTTATGATGTTGCAGGGTGCATGCGATGCCCTCCTCTTCCTCGCCTTCCCAATGACTCTTAAAAAGAATATGAAAGTCTAATTTTTTAGCCTCCTACAAGGTTCAATCCACTCTTTCGAGTAGCTGGCAATGTAGTTCGTGATGCACTTCGATAATCAAAGGCCATAGTTGAAGAACAACAATAGCTTCTTCTCCATTGAGCAGAGAAAAGGAGAGTCGATAAGGGATTATATGGTGTGTTTTAATGCTACCACACTCAAAATTCACAACCTCAATGAGTTCGTCGTCATGTCAATGATGAAATGAGAACTCAAAGATGAATGCCTCATCTTCTTTCTCAATAAAATTTTTTTGAGAGACTACGTCGATCTCCTCATCGAGCATGAAAGTATGCTCAAGCTGAGGAGAGCGAAGTCCTTCACTAGTGAGGAGGAAAGAAGAATAGTGAGAAGAAAAGAAACCTCGAAGAAGATTGTGCAGACCATGAGGAGGATCGCAGAGCTCAGAAAAAAGGAAAAAACAACCATCCTTAGAAATAGTAGAGGACAAGGAGTCCTCAATAGTACTTCCACAACTACACCCCTCTATCTATCCCTCATGCCTAGATCTTGATGGAAATCAAAAGCCAGGACTACATACACTGCCTGAAAAAAATGAGAATGAACCTGAGCCAAAGGGATTCAAATAAGTACTACCTTTTCCACTAAGACTACGATCACAAAATCGAGGAGTGTCCCCAGCTAAAGGATGAGATTGAGGATTTGATCCACCATAGATACCTCAAAAAATACATCTAGAGCAAAGGGAAAGGCCCAGTGGAGGGGTCATATTGGTCCAATATCGATTTGGATGACAACCTCGGCAACATCTCAATTATTGGCATCATCAACATGATCTCACGATTGATTTGCGGTAGGGGGCAGGAGAAGAAGAGGAAGCTGAAGGATCCACTCCAAAGAGGCAGTGAATTAGGGAAGCAAATATTGTTGGAATTTGGCATCTCAAATTCGATCCATAGTAGCCCAAGATAGAGAAACCAAAAGAAGAAAATCTCGAGATGTGAAAAGCCCACGAAAGCACGTGGCCCAGCAAGCCCATAGTAGGGCACAACCCAGAGGCATGCGTAGGCCCACAGGATGTGGGCCCAGTTGTGTGCGGACGCGTGCGGCCCAGACAAAGGTGCGGCCCAGCTCGGGCTTGCGAATGCACATGGCCCAACATGGGTGCACGAGCGTGTGGACATGTGCAGTCCAGAATGCACATGATGCAAGTTTTTGGTGCAGTCCATGATGGACCACATGAGAAGTCATGATCCGTGCGACCTCTGTGGACCATCACGGTGTAGGAGCCAAATATCATGATGCATGGGAGTCCTTTGCACGATCCGATGGCCCAGAATGCACATATGCATGATCTTATGCAATCGGAGGGTCAGAGAAGCTTGCAAGAGAGATCTAATGGCTGGAAAGGCTTTGGAGTCCTTTTCAAAATCTGTTTTCAATCCAGACTGGGTTTTAGGCCTATAAAAGAGTCTTGACGGATTATGGAGAGTTGCATATCTCAGTGAGGGTCAGAGAGAGATCATGAGCATCCTGAGAGCATCAGAGAGGAGTAGCTTGGCTTGAGAGCTGTAGGAGGCATCAACAGCAGTCGAGAGTATCTTGGAACTACCATAAAAATAATCATGAGTGTAGAGACAGAGGCTGAGGTATGATGTAGTGGCTAAAAGCATCGTTGAAAGCATTCAGCGGCATCGAGGATCCTGACTCGGTAGACCTGTGAGAGGGTCTTGTTGGAAGATTTTTGTGAGAGCTTTTATGAGAATGAGTGCTTCTTGTTGAGAGAGATTTATGTATGAGAGTTGAGAGGGTGTGATCTCTTCTTATATTTGTTATCTTCTCTCATAGTGAAGCTTGTGTGCCTCATGGAGGTAAGATTTGGACTAATCCATATATTTGATTGTGTCTCTTTTATTTTTTTTTCTGCTGCAACAAGTAGTACCAGATCTATAATAATTGGTATCAGAGTCAAGTGAAATCAAAACTCATGTTTGTCTGGATTGCAGCAGTGTTGATCGAGATTGAAGAAGATAGAGAAGTCAAGTACAATCAAAATAATGATCAACCATAAAGGATTGATCGATGCTCTCTTATGTAAGAAGAAGCCGTCTATCATAGAAGATGCCAGTGGGAGCCCAGTGCGAGATGGAGCTCAGATGGAGGTGGATCAGATACGAGATGAAAGACTCGGAAGGATGATAAGCGACGTCACCAAAAGGCTATCCCGAGTAGATCTCAGGTCATACAGGATGAAGATGGGATCGAGTGACCTGGCTCGACTCCCATATTTATCCATCCATGAGTAGCAGGCTTATGTCCCAAGACATAGAGGTAAGAAGATCCAAAAGTTTTCAAAGTCAGATGAAGATCGAATGTTGAGTCAAGGTGAAAATTATTGAGATTTGATACCTCAAATTCGACTCACAGTAGTCCAAGATAGAGAAACCCGCAGAAGAAAAGTCCAAAATACAAAGAGCCCACAAAAGTGCACCACCCAGCAGGGCTTGCAGCTTGCGACCCAGCAGGCCCATAGTAGGGTGTGGCCTGTAGGTGCGTGCAGGCTCGTGGGACGCACGACCCAAGCTCGCATGGATGCGCATGACCTAATGCAGGTGCAAGGATGCATGCAACCCAATGCAGGTGCACGAACGCACATGGCCCAGGTGGACGCCTAGCCCAGAACGCATGCAGTGCATGTATTTGGCACAATCCACGATGGACCTTATGGGAAGCATGATCCACGCAACCTTTATGGACCACCATGGTGCAGGAGCCAAATATCAAGGTGCACGAGAGCCCTTTGCACGATCCGACGATCTAGAATGCACAGATGCATGATCTTATGCAATCAGAGGGCCAAAGAAGCTTGTAGGAGAGATCCAATGGCTGGAAAGGTTTTAGAGTCCTTTTCAAAGCCTATTTTTGGTCCAGACTAAATTTCACGCTTATGAAAGAGTCTTGACAGACTGTGGAGAGTTGCACATCTTAGTGAGAGTCAGAGAGAGACCATGAGCATCCTGAGAGCATCGAAGAGGAGTAGCTTGGTGTGAGCAGCTGCAGGAGGCATCAATAGCGGTCGAGAGTATCTTGAAATAGTCATAGTAGTGATCATGCATGAGTGTAGGGATAGAGGCTGAGGTATGATGTTGCAGCTAAAAGTATCATAAGAAGCATCCAAAAGCATTGACGACCTGACTCGGTAGGCCTATGAAAGGGTCTCCTTGGATAATTTTAGTGAGAGCTTTGTGAGAGTGAGTGTTTCTTGTTGAGAGGAGTTTGTGTATAAGAGTTGAGAGAGTGTGATCTTCTCTTATAGTTGTTATCTTCTCTTATAGTAAAGCTTATGTGCCCAATGGAGGTAAGCCTTGGGCTGATCCACGTATTTAATTATGTCTTTTTTATTTTTTTTTTCTTTTTACTGTAATAAGAGGTACTAGATCTTCAACAAATATCTCATCCTCCAACGATGTTATTTCTTTTTTCAATGATGATATAACCGGAGTTCAAACTTTTCATTATGATATTGTTGTCATTTTGATGATGATAGTAAATTATGATGTAAAAAAAATTCTGATTAATAATAAAAGTTCTGTCGATGTTTTATTTTATGATGCCTTCCAAAAGATGAAAATACCCAAAGAATGGCTAAAGTAGATCTATGTACTGCTAGTCAGATTCTCTGATAATACAATAGCTATCGAAGGAGAAGTGGAACTACTCATAACTATAGAAAAATCATCTTGACAAGCCACTGTGCTGTTCAATTTTTTGATGGTCTAAATACCTTCAGCATACAACGCCATCCTTGGGTGGCCTAGACTAAATGCTTTGAGAGCCGTCGTCTCCATGTACCACTTGCTTATCTGCTTTCTGACTAAGAACGGACTCAAAGAAATGAGAGGTGATTGACATCTTGTGAGACAGTGTTTCATGGCAATAGTCTAAGGAAACAAGCCCAAGAAAACTCTACCGATCAAAGGACTAGACCTAAGAAAAGAAGATGATCAAAGCGGAGTTGAACTAGTAGAACAACTTATTAAAGTGATGCTCAAACATGATCCTGATCGAATTGTTAAGATTAGAAGCCAACTGCTCAAAAATCTCAGAGAGTGGTTGACTGACTTTCTTCAAGCAAATGCCAATGTGTTCATCTGGTCGGCATCTAATATGTCAGGTATTTCTTCGGATGTCATCACTCATAAATTTAATATTGACTCTCATCGTCGATCTATCCAGCAAAAGAAAAGAAGTTTCAACCTAGAAAGGTAAAAGGCAATTAATGAAGAAGTTGACAAACTTCTCAAAGTTGGATTCATTTAGGAAGTTTATTACCCAGAGGGGATCACCAATGTGATCATAGTAAAGAAAGCTAACAGCGAGTAGAGGATCTGTATTGACTATACTGATCTTAATAAAGTTTATCCAAAAGATGGCTTTCCTCTACTAAGAATAGATCAGTTAGTTGATGCCACTTTGGGTCACAAGCTCCTAGTTTCACGGATGCATTCTCGAGTTACAACCAAATTTGGATGGCATCCAAAGATGAAAAGAAATTAGCCTTCATAATAGAATAAGGACTATACTATGACAAAATGATGCCATATGGATTGAAAAATGCAGGTGCAGCCTACCAGTGCTTAGTCAACAAAGACTTCAAAGAACATATTGGCCAAAATATGGAGGTTTACATAGATAATAGGCTAGTAAAAAGCATCAAGGCTGATTAGCATATCATCGATCTGAACAAAGTGTTCAACAAACTTAGACGCTACCACATGAAGCTGAATCCAAGCAAGTATACTTTCGGTGTGAGCTCTGAAAAGTTTTTGAGCTTCATAGTGACCTAGTGAGGGATTAAAGCTAATCTGGAAAAGATCCAAGCAGTTGCGGAGATGAAGCACCTGAGCAATAAGAAAAAAGTTCAACACTTAACTGGAAAGGTGGCGGCACGAAGTCGATTTATCTCTAGGTCGGCCAAAAAGTGTCTCCCATTCTTCAAAGCAATAAATCAGTTAAAACACTTCAAATGATTGGAGGAGTGCCGATCTGCTTTCAAAGAACACAAGAAGTACCTAGGGTTGGTGCCACTTCTGTCAAAGCCTATCAAAGATGAGAAATTTTTTATGTGTTTATCAGTTACCTCATAAACAATTAGTTTAGTTCTCGTTCAAAATGAAGCTGGTGTATAAAAGCTAATCTATTATACTAGCAAAGTTCTAAGGGATGCAGAAATCAGATATATGAGGATCAAGAAGATAATTTATATGATCGTCATCACCAGCAATCATCTTCGATTGTACTTTCAAGCTCATACGATTGTTGTAGTCACCGACCATCCTTGGAGAGCAATACTCTGAAGGTCAGATACATCTAGTTATCTGATGAGGTGGGTGATTGAGCTCAGAGAGTTTGATATAAAATATCAACCTCATACGGCAATAAAGGCACAAGTACTAATGGATTTCATTATCAAATGCACAATCCCTAAAGAGAAGTGAAGCTCAAACATTTGCAGATCAAAGATCAGCACAAAAGACAACTAGTAGATGCTGCATGTGGATGGGATCTTGAATTTCTAAGGGATCGATGCAGGTCTGATTGTTACCAATGCAAATGGAGTCATCACCGAGTATGCATTGAGATTCAACTTTAGCACTATGAATAATGTGGCTTAGTATGAAGCACTCCTTGTAGGACTGAGGATAACCAAAGAGCTCAGCATCGATAAAATCAAGATATTCTCCAATTCTCAACTCATTGTGAGTCAGATGCAAGGTGAATATGAAGCCTGGGATCCTATAATGTCCAGATACCTTCAAAAGATAAAGAATCTTTGCAAGAGTTTCAAAAAGCCGAATATCCAAAAGATATCGAGATCGAAGAATGTCCGAGCTGATGCTTTCTCTCATCTAGTAACTTCAAACTCTACCAATATGGATAGAAAATCTATGTCGAGCACCTAGAAGTCTCCAGCATTGAAGAGACCCCAAACGTCAACTAGATCGACAACGAGCTGAGCTGGATCAATCCATTGGTTGAATTCCTAAGCAATCACACCATTTTGATGAATAAGAAGGAGGTCCAAAGAATCAAGCATCAGGCTTTATGGTATGTCCTTCTCGATGGCAAGCTATACAAAAAATCATTTTTAATGCCCTTGCTCAAGTGCACAAGGCAATCCAAGCCAAATTATGCACTTCGAGAAGTCTATGAAGGCATCTATGGCAACCATCTCGATAAAAGGTCACTAGCACGCAAGATTCTCCATCAATGATACTACTAGCCTTCGATGCAAAAGGATGCAAAAGATCTTGTCAAAAGATGCGACTGATGTCAAAGAAATACTAGCATCCAATAGAAGCCCGCATCCCAGCTCACCCAGATCTCTTCTCCTTGGCCTTTTGCAATGTGGGGCATGGACATCTTTTGTCCATTCCTAATGGCATCTGGTCAAAGAAAATTTCTTATAATGGCAATCGACTATTTCATAAAGTGAATAGAGGCTGATCTTTTGGCACATATCACTAAACAAAAGATCAGAGACTTTATCTAGAGGTCCATACTTTATAGATTTGATCTTTCGAGGATAATCATCATCGACAACGACCGACAGTTCGACAATGCAAAGTTTAGAGACTTCTATTCCAAACTCCACATCAAATATTGATTCACTTCAATCGGACATCCTCAGTCAAATGGAGAAGTTAAAGTCACAAATTGAACTATCCTCCAAGGACTTAAAAAGAGATTGGATCAAACTAAAAGACTCTGGGTCAATGAACTCTATAGCATCCTATGGATGTACTGAACAATGCCTCAAATACCAATCGGTGAGACACACTTCAAGCTTGCCTTTAGCATAAAAGAGGTCATCCCATTGGAGATCGGCCTGCCATTGCATAGGGTGGAAGGCTTTAATGAATGTGAGAACCTTGAATGCCTACGTGCTGAACTCGATCTTTTGGAAGAAGTCAGAGATTGGGTGAGGATTAGGAAGGCCTCTTATCAGCAATGTGTATCTTGCTACTACAATTCTTGGATGAAGCCAAAATCTTTCAGGAGTCGTGACCTTGTTCTGTGTCGAACTGAGGTATCTAAACCTACCGAGCAGGGCAAGCTAGCCCCGAACTGGGAAGGGCCCTATCAAGTTACTAAAGTAATTCGATTGGGATCCAATAAAGTCGAAGATCTGGATGGCACATGTATACCTCGAACTTAAAATTTGAAAAACTTAAAGGTGTACTATCAGTAAGTCTTGTTGTTAAGTGAACCGGCAACATAGTTCTTGTCTAAAATTATTTATGTCAGTTAATAATTCACTTTCTCTCTCTCTTTATCTTCGATGTCATTTCAACCTATGCTCTATTGTTAGGAAAAATATATCAAATTTGACCCATAAGGAGCCCACAATGAGATTCAGGATGACGAACAAAGTCCAACGAGCCTAAGAACAGCACAAACGGAGTCTAGATAGAGCAGATATGTATGAGAGAAGTTCGAAATAGGTGGCACAGCCCATGGGGTAGCGGAGGCCGATGGTGGTGCAACCAGGCCTAGCACAGGCTACAGACAGGTAGCCCAAGCTACAGACACGCATGCATGCGCACATGCGGGTGCTGCCCTCTTCATGCAGTCCACACACGATGTATGGACCGGTAGCATTTCACACTACATTTCACGCGGTCTATGGTGGATCAGATGGCATTTTGGGTTGATTTCTCACAGCTCACAGTGGCTCTCGAAGACCAAGGTGCGATCGAAAGCACTTGTGGTCAAGATCCAATGGCTGTGAGCCATTTTAGGTGATTAAAGGATGTGTAGGGTCCTGATGGGGTGCGATCTAACGGTCAGTTTTCGATTTAAGGTGCAATCGAATGGTCGAGAAGCTACAGGAGTCCGATCTCGAGTCTAATTTCGATTTGAGCTAGGTTTTAGGGCCTTTAAGAGGCTCTATAGATGAACAGAACTAAGGATAGAGTAGAATTAGCATGATAAAGAGCCATAAGTGGAGGTATCAGTACGTGGGAGGCTCGTGCAGCCATCGAGAGGAGTCTGGTAGAGCTTCGAATGTGCATAGCAGGTAAAGAAGACCCTACAGAACACCGATAGGGGATCGAGAGTATAGCAGAACGTTAGACAGAGCAGCTATGGAGAGACACGATCCAGTGGTTCGCTCCATAAGAAGCGTCTAGGGGCATCCAAGATTTTGATACTGAAAGGCTTGTGAGAGAGTCTTCTTGGAAGATTTTGAGAGAGCTTTTGTGAGGATAGCTTCTAGTTGAGAGAATTGTATATAGAGAGTTGAAAGTGGAGGTTCTCCTCTTGTATTTGAGTTCTCTTTCCTAGTGAAGCTTGCATGCCCCATAGAAGCAATGCTTGGACTGTTCTACATACTTGATTTATGTCTTTGTTTTGTTTTTTTTTTCTACCTACAATATGAGTGGTATCGAAAAGATCCTATGGTGGTGGTGTCCTAACCAGATATTTTTAATTAGTATCAAAGCTAGATGGTACCAACGTAGGTTGCGATGGTGGTGAGCAAGATCGAAGATGGAGAAGACAGACACAATCAAGGTGGAGATCAATCATGAAGGATTGATTGATGCTCTCTTATACAAGGAGGAACCGTCTATATGGAGGATGCCAGTGGGAGCCCAGTGTGAGGTGGAGCTCTAAGTGGAGATGGATTGGACACAGGATGGGAGATTCGGGAGGAGGATAAGTGATGTCACCAGGAGGTTACTTCTCCAAGCAAGTCTCAGATCAGGAGGTGCTGTGAGGTGCACAACAAATATATGATATAAATGGGATCGAGCGGCCTAACTCGACTCCCATATTTGTCCATCCGTAAATAGCAAGCATTTATCCAAGGGCATAGGGGTGAGGAGATCTACAAGCTCTCAAAATCAAATGGAGGTCAAATATTGAGTTGAGATAGAGATTGTTAGAAAAAATATCTCAAATTTGACCTATAGAAAGATCCAAGATGACGAATGGAGTCCAACGAGCCCATGAACAGTCCAAACAGAGTCCAGATGGAGGAGATACGTATGAGAAAAGTCTAAAGCAGGTGGCATGACCTATGAGACGATGGAGGCCGGCTGTGGGCCGATGAAGGTCGGGGGCAATGAAGCCAGGCCTAGCCCAGGCCGTAGATGCACGGCCCAGCATGTGGATGTGTGCGGGCACGTGCGTATGGGCATGCACGTGGGTGCTGCCCTCTTCACGTAGTCCATGCATGGTGTGTGGACCAACGGCATTTCACACCACGTTTCACATGGTCTATGGTGGATCAAATGGCATTTTAGGCTGGTTTCTTGTGGCTCACGATGGCTCTCATGGACTAGGGTACGATCGAACGACCTGTAGGGCTTTCGATCAAGATCTAATGGCTGTGAGCCATTCCAAGTGATCAGAGGACGTGCAGGGTCATGATGGGATGTGATCCAACAGTCAGTTTCTAATCTGAGACACGATTGGATGGTCAAGAAGCTATAGGAGTCTGATCCAGAGTTTGATTTTGACCTGAGATAGATTTTAGAGCCTTTAAGAGGCCCTAGGGTGAACAGAGTTGAGGATAGAGCAGAGTTAGCATGGCAGAGAGCCATGAGCGAAGTTATCAGTGCATGGGAGGCTCGTGCAGCCACCGAAAGGAGTCCGACAGAGCTCCGAGTGTGCGCAATGGATAGAGTAGATCCTATAGAGCACTGATAGAAGATCAGAGGCAGAGTAGAGCATCAAGCAGAGCAGCTATAGAGGGACACAATGTAGCAATTTGCTCTATAGAAAGCATCCAAGGGCGTCGAGGATTCTGATCCTGACAGGCCTATGAGAGGGTCTCTTTAGGAGATTTTGAGAGAGCTTTTATAAGGATAACTTCTAGTTGAGAGAGTTGTGTACGGAGAGTTGAGAATAGATGTTCTCCTATTGTACTTGAGTTCTCTTTCCTAGTGAAGCTTGCATGTCCCATTTCTTGTTGCACTTCTTTTTATTAGCGACAGCCTCTTGCCATCACTAATAATCTTAAATTTTTTTCTCCCTTTGATTTCTCTCTCCCACCTCTTATTTTCTCCCTTCCCCCTCTCGGTTCCCTGTGCACCCTCATTTTCCCCCACCTCCCTCTCAATTTTTGGGTTGGCTCCCCCATCGGCAACCAACCCCCTCTTTCCTCCACCTCCAGTCTCCTTTCCCCCATTGCAGGATCCCGCTACCCCGAGTCCCCGACCGTCTCCCTGAGCCCTCAACCATTGGATCTCTCTTCTTTGAGCCCCCGACCACCTCTCTGAGCTCTCGATCATCAGATCCTGCTTCTTTGGGCCCCAATTGCCTCCTCGAGCCCCCGTCCATCGGATCCTGAGCATCTCGACCACCTCCAATCTCTCTCTTTCTCCCACCATCGGATCGGGCTTCTCCGAGCACTCAATCGTCTCCTTGGGCCCCGATCCCTCAGCTGCCTCCTCAAGCCCCCGGCCCACCTCCCCCTAACCGCCTCTCCTTGATCGCTTCTCCGAGTCTCCGTCCATTGGATCCCGAGCCCCTCAGCCACCTCCTGCCTTCTTGAGCCCTGACTGCCTCCTCGAGCCCCCAGCCCGCCTCCTCCCGGCTACCTCTGGTCTCCCTCTTTCCTCCCTACCCTCTCATTCTCTCCTTACATCCTCCCCACCTCAGTTTTAATCTCCCCCACCGATGACCAACCAACCCCCCCTCTCTCGGTTTCCAGCTCACGCACGCCACTGTCCCCACTGGCATCCCCACGTCGCTTCCCCATTGCTGTCATTCGCCTGTCAGATTTTTTGCACTGCATTCACTCTTGGTTCCCTAGCTCACACCCTCTCCATCCATGTGCCACTGCCTCCCCCTTCGCTGTCCCCACACTGTCAGAGTCCCCACGCCACCGTTCTCTTGCCAGATCTATTCACGTGCTCATAGCCTGATGGTCATTTCGGCTCTATTTTTGGTCAGATTTTGGTCTTTACCTATTACTTTTTTGAACTTCTCTCTGATTAATGGGTTTTAGATCTAGAAGCTCATTTTTACTAAGATCTGGACATGTTTACATCTAAATTTTGGATTTAATTATATATATGTTTAATGAAGTGGATAAGCATCAATCTCTTGATGATTTAATTTGATGTAAGATTTGATATCTAATGATATTTTTGGCAGATCATTCTGATGAATATCATGCTATCTTTAGAATTTGTAGTTTTTTTATTGATCAATAGGATATTTATTCTTGATTTCTAAGATCATGTTGGCATCATTTTATCTTTGCGAATGTTCATTAGTGTTATCATTATGAATGTAGTTCTCTAGCACTATGATGGTGGCTATAAAATTTTTGGTCATATATTCTCAAGTTCATCCAATTATCTTCTGAGAAATCAAAGATGGTTGCTATTGTCTTGTAGAGGGGCTAGTTGAGCAAATCTTAAGCATAGCTTTGGAGCTAGTAGTAGTGTTGTAGTGGGTGCTGAATAGCATTACTTTCTAGATGTTAGTATGTTACTGCAGCATCAGCATCAGCTTCTTAATTCTGATGGATAGTTCTTTTTATGATTTTTGTTTAACATGAGAGAGTTAATATATAAAGGGTGTTTGGGTTTATTTTTAGGTTCCATAATGATAAGGATTGTATCATGTTTTGCATTGGACATAGATTGCTCGATTGTCTATTTATGAATCTTCACTTCGCTTCAAGGTATTTGAAGTCTTATGATTTCTTTAAATCATTATATTATTCTCAAAGTTGAAGCTACTTATCAAATGTTTTCATTATAGGCTCATGATGTCGAGTATATTTAAAAAAATTTCTTAAATATGAGTTTCCTACTCTGCAAGTTATATATTTTAATTTTTAACGTCAGTCAGAAACCATGATCTTCTTCGATGCTATTGTTATAAGTTATAAAATCTAGGATAAGATATCTACACAAATTCAACAATATACTATTTGATATTATCGTATTATGATTGTGAATCATACTGTCCACCTACTAGATTCCCTGCGCCACATCCCCTCCCAGTTTCCCAGCTCATGCCCCCATTTTTTCTTCTTTGTATGCCTCCTTCTCCTTCTCTATCGATAAGACGAAGCAGGTTTGGAAGGTCTATTATTCTATAGACAACCGACATACAGCCATCATTAGATGGAAAGTAGAAAAAGACAATACGGGAGAGATCTTTTTCCCAAGTTAGCTTCTAAATTTCTTTTTTCCCAGGTTAGCTTCTAAATTTCTTTCTCAAGATTGGCTGGATTCTCTTTCTTGTTCTTCTTCTTGTCCTAGGTCTTTTAGGTAGGTAATGGAGGTGATGTTGTGCTCCCTGTGATCTTTTATATATTTTATCTGTAATACATCTTAATATTTTATTTTATGACTTTTTTCTTTGTAAAACATGTCCTATTATTCTTTTTAAAGCTGCTTGAGTCTGAAAAAGAGTATAGGGGATAAAAATTCAATCTAACTATCCAATCGATGGGTCGGAGGTGTCTATATTCCCATATCATCAAATAAAATATGTAGGAATAATCTGTTCGAGAATCGAAATAGTATATCAAAATATATGACTTCGTATCGATATATACGCTTTCATAACTAAATTTATTAATAATATTTTATTTTTTTTCATTACAGGATGCTGGGATATCTAGCTCTCATCTACCAACTGCAGGAGAGGACATACAGAAGTGGGAGGAGAATGAGGAGGAGGATGGTAGGGGTTCAAAGCCGGACCACCGTCGAATCGACTCTGGCTCGATGGTGCCAGAATTAGATATTTTGGGCTGCACACATGCTACACTGATGTTTGGATGATGTAGGGTCACCAGTGACCCCACAATCACATGGAGCACCATCCAACTCTCAAAGCACGTAAGTCTATTAATAATTTTTTTTGTTTATTTTAAATTTTTATATTTAGAAGCATCACATATTTAAGCTTGAGTCTGGAAAGGAGATATAAGGAGTAAAAAGTCAATCTAACTATCTAAATGATGGACTAGAGGTATCTATAGCTCTGTATCATCGAATGAAATATGTAGGAATAATTTGTTCAAGAATCGAAGTGGTATATCGAAATATATATCTCTATATCGATATTACACTGTCATATCAAAATTTATTAATAATATTTTATTTTTCTTCATTACAGGATACTAAGATATCCGACTCTCATCCATCAACTACTAGAGAGAACGTACAGAAACAGAAGGAAGAGGAGAATGATGAGGAGGATCTTACATAATTTTTTTTGATATGTATGTAATTTTGATACTTATAAAGTGGTATAAATTTATAAAATTATAAAATTTATATTTTTAATATAATATAATTAATTTTATATTTATGATTATATCAAATAATTATTATTTTATTTATAACTAATTTTAAAAAATATTATTACTTATTAATATAATTAAAATAAATTTTAAAATATTTAATTATAATTTTTTTTAAAAAAATAAAAATTATTAGTGATAACATTAGCGACAACATCTACTGTCACTAATAATTTTTAAATTTTTTATTAAAAATTAAAAAATTATTAGCGATGGTAATAGCTTCAATAATGGCCATCACTAATAATTTTTTAACACTTTAATTCAAAAAAATAAAATTATTAGCAATGGCTTTTTATTACTAATTACTATTATTAGGGATAGTAAATTTACTGTCGCTAATGATGATAATTAGCCATCAGATTACTTCTATCGGATTTTTAATGACGGCATACCACCGCTAATACTATTAGCAATGGTAAAATGATTATTAGTGACGGTAGTTAGCCAATGCTAATACTTTATTTTTTTGTAATGACGAAAAATTGATAATGATCTTACACTTCGATCATAGAGAAAAGTACACTATAAGAAAAGAGTATTTTTATAATAAAATTATTTATGATAAAAATATTTTTATCGTCAACAAGAGTATTTATGATGAAAAATTAAATTTATCATAAAAAATAAAATATTTACGATAAAAATAATTCTTCATCACAAATAGTTCACTATTAGCCATGAAAAAAAAACTCCATCATAAATACTAATTATTTATGATGAATATTTTTATTATAAATAATATAATATTTATTTTAATTTTAAATTTATAAATATTCAAGATAAAAATATTTTCATCATAAATAATTTAACTATTTATGATGGAAATAATTTTTTCATCGATAATAATATTATTTTCAATGAAAATATTTTATCACTAATATTTAAAAAAATAAAAAATTTTAAAATTTTAAAAATTATATATTTTTTATAACAAAAATATTACATCATAAATAATTAAAGTATTTACAATGAAAAAAAATTTCATCATAAATACTCATTATTTATGATGAAAAATTTTCATCATGAATATTTAAAAAAAGTAGAATTTTAAAAATTTAAAAATTATAAATTATTTATGATAAAAATATTACATCATAAATAATTAAATATTTATGATAAAAAGTATTTTTCATCATAAATACTCATTATTTATGATGAAAATATTTTTATCATCAATATTTCAAAAAAAATAAAAAATTTAAAATATAAAAATTATATATTATTTATGATGAAAATATTACATCATAAATAACTTAATTTTAATGATAAAAATTATTTTTTATTATAAATAATCAATTATTTATGATGAAAATATTTTCATCATCATATATTTTGAAAAATAAGAAATTTCAAAAATATAAAAATTATGGATTATTTGTGATGAAAATATTGCATCATAAATAATTGACTATTTATGATAAAAAATAATTTTTCATCATAAATAGTTGATTATTTATGATGAAAATATTTTCATCATCAATATTTCTAAAAAAATAAGAAATTTAAAAATATAAAAATTATGAATTATTTATGATGAAATTATTATGTCATAAATAATTTAATGTTTGTGATAAAAAATAGTGTTCATCATAAATATTCTATTACTTATGATAAAAAATTTTTATCGCCAATATTTGAAAATTTAAAAATATAAAAATTATCAATTATTTATGATAAAAATTTTACATCATAAATAATTGACTATTTATGGTGAAAAATAATTTTTTATTATAAATTATCAATTATTTACAATAAAATTATTTTTATCATAAATAGTTTGAAAAAGATAAGAAATTTAAAAAATATAAAAATTATATATTATTTATGATAAAAATATTATGTTATAAATAATTGACTATTTATGATAAAAAAATATTTTTTTATCATAAATAGTTGATTATTTATGATGAAAATATTTTCATCACCAATATTTTAAAAAAAATAAAAAATTTAAAAATATAAAAATTATAGATTATTGATGATGAAATTATTACATCATAAATAATTTTATATTTGTGATGAAAAATAATTTTCATCATAAATAGTCTATTATTTATGATAAAAAAATTTTATCATCAATATTTTGAAATTTAAAAAATATAAAGTTATAGATTATTTGTGATAAAAATTTTGTATCATAACTATTTAACTATTTGTGATGAAAAATATTTTTTTATCATAAATAGTTGATTATTTATGATGAAAATATTTTCATCACTAATAGTTTAAAAAAAATAAAAATTATAAAAATTATAGATTTTTATGATGAAAATATTTTTATCATAAATAATTGACTATTTACTATAAAAATAATTTTTTATCATAAATAGTTGATTATTTATGATAAAAATATTTTCATCATCAATATTTTTTTAAAAAAATAAGAAATTTAAAAATATAAAAATTATAGATTATTTGTGATGAAAATATTATGTCGTAAATAATTTAGTGTTTGTGATAAAAATTAATTTTTTATCATAAATAGTCCATTATTTATGATAAAAAAATTTTATTATCAATATTTTAAAATTTAAAAAGTAGAAAAATTTTAAATTATTTGTGATGAAAATATTATATTATAAATAATTAACTATTTATAATAAAAAATTATTTTTCATCATAAATACTCAATTATTTATGTTGAAAATATTTTCATCATAAATATTTTAAAAAATAAAAAATTTTAAAAATATAAAAATTATAAAAATAATTAAAAATTTAAAAAAATAACTTTTGACACTGAAAAAAAATCATTCTTCCAGTATCCAGACTTTGTTTGATGATGCAACAAAATTCTTCACCTATAATCGAATTAACCATCTATAAGATCCAGGAGCAAACCATCTCAAAAACTTAAACACAAGGAATTTGATTTAGAAAAAATATCAACTTCTAACTATAAAGAATAAAAATTTATTAACTATTCGATGGACTAAATTATGTCATTTACTTCTAAACCATCTCAAAAAAATTTGACCAATAATCTCTTATGACAACAAAAATCTTATAATATCATTAACAGAAAAACATAACTTCTTGAATGCTATTCTTAATCTGTGGCAAATGATGCACCACAGCAGTCTGATCTCTGAAACCATCAATTGATATCGATTCTCCATCAGAAAGATCAGACTCTATATAGAAACTAAGGCCAGCAGATCACCTAAAAATTGGTCCAAACAAGATATCTGTGAAAATATAAGAATACGATCAAAATTTAACTCACGTGTAACAAAGATTGTTAGTTAATATCTGCAATGTATTAAGAAAAAATTAATTATCATTTAATAATACATGACAATGTGTTGGTCTGCTAGTCCCCTGAATAAAAATAAAATATAAATAAATTGATAAAAAATTATTTTAAAAATTAGATAAAATTAGATTATGCAAATACTTAAAACCAAGAAGATTACCTATAAAATCAGTTCACCAATTACCACTCATCATTGTAGCATAGAAAAGGTGGGGATTAGCCCCTCCTAACCTAAATAAACAAAATAATGAGAAAAAAAATACAAAAAAAATATTACCTTTATACCAGTGAGATGGGGGCGAGGAGGGGGCCATGGACGGCCGACAGCGCCATGGGGCCGAGGAGGGGGTCAGTCGATGGAGATGGGGTCAAGGAGGGGGCAGCCGGCGGTCGGGGGCGAAATGGGGGCGAGATGGGGTCTAGGGGCAGTCGGGGGTGAGACGGGTGCGGGGAGGGGACCGTGGGTGGCCGACGGTGCCATGGGGCCGGAGAGGGGGTCGTCCAGTGGAGATGGGGTCGGGGAGGGGGCGACCGACGGCCAAAGGTGAAACGGGGCAGGGAGGGGGTCGATCGCGACACAGTGGCACCATGGAGCCATGGAGTGGGCCAGCCAAGGAGGTGACGATGGGGAGGGGGTCGACCGGGGAGGAGGTCAGTCGGGAAGGTGATGGCAGGGAGTGGTGGGTGACAGTGGAGAGGGAGGAAGGGAAGAGAGAAATGAGGGGGGAAAGAAAAAAAAGAATAAAAAAATAAAAAAATAAAATATTAATCAAATATTTTATTATTTGATTAATAAAAATAAGATTTGGATCATGATCCAAATTAGATCGAGGTCGAGATCTGGATCGAGGTCAAGATCTGGGTCAAGATCCCGCTTTGGATTGGGATCTAGATCAGGATTTGATCAGGATCCGAATTGGAATCCAGGTCGCGGGGGGTTGGAGAGGGTGGCAGCATCATGGGGTGTGGCTCGCGAGGGGTGGGTGACGGCAGTGGCACCACGAGAGCAGGGGTCACGGGGGTCAAGTCCGGGCGGCACGAGGTGTGTGACGACGTCGGTGTCGTGGGAGCGGAGGTCGTTGGAGGCTGAGTCTGGAGCTCGTTTAGAAAAAAAAAATATTTTAAAAAAATATTTTTAGGTAAAAAATATTTTAAAAAAATAAAAAAATCATTTATTATTTTTAGATAAAAATATTTAAAAAAAATAAAAAATCATTGGCTCTTCAGGATTAGATTTTATATTATTATTTTACGTTAATATTATTTTATATGCTCAACTGCTTATAGTTTATTTTATATTTATTGCATAAATTTTTTAGTTTTACTGTAAAAATTTATAAATTTTTTTTGTTCCACTAGCACATGCACATTGCTATTATTTATTACAATTTAATTATTTTATATACTATTTTATATATTTTTATTTATTATAATTAAATATAAAAAATATTTTTATTTTAGAAAAAAACTCTACTAAAATTTTTGATAAAAAAATTTCAATGCAGAGTTACTCTTTTTTGATAAATTAGAAATCTATTTTTAAATGTATGTTCAGAGATGGTAGTTAAATTGTATTGAGCCGTAGATTTTCGTTCGAGAGTCGATCTTGATTGAGATTGACTCTTGGATGTCCCGTATTCAGACTTTTTGGAAAAGTAATATTTTTATTATTGTTAATGGTTAATATTTTGTTTCATTATGTGGTACTTAGTAGTTATCTATCTACTATTCTCTGAGTATATGGTGGATAGGGTGCGTAGGCACCATATTCATATCGTATACTTGAAGAACCATAAGGAGATACTGCCGAAATTTTCACAATAATGAAATAAAATATCGACTAATAACGGTATGCGATATAATTCTATTCATTAGAATGTAATTTTTTTTATTATTATTGTTCAATATTATATTTATTTATATGTCAAGAATTATAGGTATTGCATCAGGAGACAGACGACGACGTTTGCGTTCGCTGTCTACCTCAGAGGTTGAGGCATCTTCATCGGTTTTCACTACTGCACCAGCTTCATCGCCAGAGGGTCCTGCACTGGCCGGTCCCAGTGAGACAGGTTTGAGTGAGGCAGATCCGAGTGATATTATTATACTTTTTATATAATAAAATTTAATTTTTTTATTTAAATAGCTATCATACTAATGATTTATTTATTATTGTTTCAGATCAGTCTCCACCAGTAGTGAGGCGAGGGCGAGATCCATCGAAGAACCTCGCGCTAGAGCGTTAGAGATGCGAGCATCCGGGACAGCATCTCCATATCGAGATACCATCTGACTACACCAGGCCCATTAGGAGATGATACGAGCCGTGGCAGACCGAGTTGGGTATTATATGCCACAGCTATGCTCCTATGATGCTTTTCGATTGGCGTCACATTGTATGAGCTCAGAGAAAAATTTTTTACACCTAGTTATAGGTAAAATAAATTATACTATGAATATTTAATTAGCACAGCATTCTTCTAATACTTGTTATTGGTAGGGTATTTTTAATATTATTGATTTTGAGGAGGATCGTGTGCAGCGAGCCATAGACGCTCATTTATCTTTGTGTTTTAAGGGCTATCGCTGCCACATCCATCAGTATTGGTACCATATGATGCAGGATCATGGGATGAAGGCAGTGCGGTAGTGGCCCTATGACAGCATCACTATGGATGATTGGACTATCATATGCCGGTATTACGAGGATCCGACATATCAGATTACACATCTAATTTTTTTTTTTAGAGTTTAATGATTGAATTATTTATTCTTAAATTTAGTTGGTTATCTACTAATATGACTGCTAACTGTATAGAGAAGATGTATCCAGAATATTGCAAATCGGATTAGACATATCGTACCGCATTATGGGAGTTCGAGGTCGTTCGCTCGTCACATGAAGTAGATGGTAAGTAATTTTTAATTAGTATATAATTCTCTAGCTATTTAAATTTTTTTAATTAATTATTCTCAAATTACAGATAAATACTGAGAGTGACGAGCTTTCTGGTAGGATCGATATCTACCAGTAGACCCACCAGCGACGGTCAGGGGAGTGGACGACGGGGAGCCAAGAGCTCTTTATAAATTTTTTCAATTATTTTTTTCATTTACAGTTTGATTTTCAGTGTAAAATTAAAATAGCTATAACTTTAATTTTCAGGACCGTATGATAAATATTAGATCCTAGCCTATCCTTGAGGGCTTGACTGCACCCACAGAAGATGAGATCTGTGATCGGGTGCTTGGTACGAGATCCTGTTATATTAAGAGTTTAGGGTATCGAATCACTGCTCCCTCATCCTCACGCTCATTCAGGGCTGACATCCATGCTGCTTGCGATGCTCGACTGACGAAAGTGGAGAGGCAGGCTGAGCAGCGAGCTGATAAGTTAACTGCACGCATCGATGAGTACCAACCACTCTAGATCCAGATGATAGAGCGAATGGTGCAAATGGAGTAGATAATGCAGCTGATGAGGCAGTAATAGGTCGGTCCGAGCTCATCCGAGCACTCTCCTTTCCTAGCCTGTTCTCTTTCTGCAGATGCCGACACCTGATGGTCTATTTTTATTTTATTTTTATTTTATATTT
>NC_025993.2:135548865-135572408 GCF_000442705.2 Elaeis guineensis
TCATTTATGTAGAGTTTGTTGCATAGTGCGGGTTAATTTGCTAGTATGTATTTAAGAATATATTATTTTAGACTATGTTAATATGCACATGAAGAATCACTTGTATATCTATATAAACCTTTGTGGTAAGTAGGCAATAAGAAATGATGAAATCAAAAAGGAAATATATTATGAAATTGTGCACCATCTATCCTCTTCTTTAATCGTTAACATTCTTTTAAAGCTCGAGTGCATGAGTCTAATAATGATTGATGCTTTGATCTTCAAGTTTGTGCTTAAAATAAAACAGCATTAAAAGACAAAAATAAAAAGATGAGCCCGAGATTTGGCATTTTAGTTTGCCCTTTTAAAAGGGGTAATGAACGTAAAAAGGCATCAGAAGATAAAAAAGAAAACAAATATATTTATAAAAATTTAGTAAATTAATCGCCGTCTGTGGGAATCGAACCCACGACCACATGGTTAAAAGCCATGCGCTCTACCGGCTGAGCTAAGACGGCTTTGGCTTGGGCTTAGGGTTTAATCTAAATTCTATTTTGTAACTAAATACAGCCTACCAGCAACTAAACATCTTTAGAGGCTGTTGGATTTTAATTTAGTTCAACAAAGCTATATAATGAACTGCCAAAATTAGTTTAAAATGAAACATTGTATAACTTCATTGGTATATGTGGCATCAACCATTTCTAAGACTATGGTTTCTCAAAAATAATTCCATGAGGTCTATTAGGCATGTTTATTGTGTGTAGCTTACTTGAAGCAAGGAGAATTTGATGAATGGAGCTAAATCATTATGGATATGATTGATTCTCCAAAGTGTTTTATATAGATGTCCCTATTGAAGAAGTTATGATTTCAACTTTAATATTTGAATTACTTTTTGGAAAGTCCTTAGACAAATGATTGCTAGCTACAAGGTTGCGATTTGACCACTTTTGATAGATACTTGTGGAGAAAGAACTTGTCTGATTAGATGGGGTCTTGGAGGAGTGAAGATGTTGTAAGATACATCAATTAAATTCAAATTATTTCCTTCTATCTTACATTAAAAATGTGCCTTTTGTCCTAGTTTAAGTTCTAGATGTCCATGAAAAAGAAAGACTATCATTTCTTAGTTGGGACTTCCACAAAAAAGTATGCTTAATTATTGAATTTGTAGAAAGGATTTTTTTTTTTTTGTATAAATACTTCATTTAAATTGTATTATATCACTGTTCCCCAACTCTTATAATTGTTTGCATATCTTAAATGTAGATTAATTTATATTATATTTTCATCAATCATTGGTATGAGTGCACTAATGTACATTTATATACTCAAGTGATAAGGCATCATGGTTAAGTGAAATTCCACATTAATTGCTTAGAGAAAAATAGTAACAAGTGAATGAATTAAACAAGTGTGGCCATTTTATGCATGTAGAAAAATAAACTTACTATTTTTCATATGTTTAACTATATACTGGTGCCCAAGGACCATTGTATATGTACTGGCTTTGAGTTAGGATCTAAAGGAACTTCAAAGGGTCTTAAGCCGATGGACTTTGATATCATTCAATCTCATCGGAAAGGAAGACATAGTAACCAATACATCAAATGAAATAACCTTGAGATCGAGTTGCCAAAGTTGGATCGACCTAACCTCCCATCCTAAGTAGAGAATCATTACCTGAATAATGATGTATATTAAACCGAGCAAACAATCATTGGACTTGGTGGTTAACAAGGACATGATAAGCAATGGGAGAAACAACCAAGGTGAATTGTTATGGGTAGGCTGAGTGAAGACTAATTATGACATATTTAAGACTGATTGAGCAAAGTATTTATCCAATAGATGATATGAGATTTGGCTGTTATGATAACCACATGACTGTTATTGCCCAACCTTTATGGTTCCACTACAAGTTAGGATGTGGGGTAGATAATGTTGTGCAGAATCCGATATCACACAGTGCAGCAGGAAGAAAGAAGAAACAAAACAAAAAACACAATACAAATACGTGGATCATCCTCAAGTCTATTTCCACAGGGTGTGCAAGCTTCACTATGAGAGAATAAAATAAAATCAATATAAGAGGAACTTACCACTCAACTTTTGTACAAGAGTCTCTCAACAAGAAGTCCTAAAACCCTCACATAAACTCTTTGAAACCTCTCTTGAAGCTTTTCTACACCTCTAGGATGTCACCAGCTATCCGATGCTATAAACAGCTCGTCAATTAGAGCTATATAAACTCCAAAATCTCAAAAACACTGTTACAGTAGGAATATAGAGTCCCAATCAATCCTAAAACAATCTGTGGCTATCCGATCATGACCGGCTCACATCAGAGCCGTTTGATCACGCACTACAGCCTTTGATCACACCTGATCATGCCCGGAGTCATCCTCAGCTGTCCGATCAAGAACACTCACTCCAAAGCCATCGAATTGTGCAAAAAATGCCTGTGGATCGCGCGTCGACCACGTGATCGGTCCACGCAGCCTCCATGGACCGCCCAGCATCCTGCAGTCTATGGTGGACCGCACAGCCAGGCCCAATAGCACCACCGCCAGCCTCCATCACCTCGTGCATCCTGCCACCTCCTTCGAGCTTCTTTCACACGTATTTTCACCGTTTGGACTCCGTTTGGAGTGTTCTTGAGCTCGTTGGACTCCATTCGTCATCCTAGACCTCACCGTGAGCTCAGTATGGATCGAATCTCGAGATATTAAATCTCAATAATCTTCACCTCGACTCGATATTCAACTTCTACTTATCTTTAAGAGCCTGTGATCCATCTCACCTCCATGCCTTGGGGCATACCTGCTGTCTCATGGATGGGCAAAAATATGAGAGTCGAGTCAGACCGTTCGATCTCATCTCGATCATGGACTGTATCCACTCTAACCAAAGACCTGCTCCGAATATCATTCTGTGACAATAGGAATCTCACCCTGTGACGTCGCCTCTCGTCCTCCTGAGTCTCCCATCTAGTGCTCGATCCACCTCCACCTGGAGCTCCACTTTACTCTGGGCTCTTTCTGGCTCTTGAAGCTCCACCTCGCACTGGGCTCTTCATCAGGTAGTAATATCCTCTCATCCTCTTCTTCTCTTCCAAAATAATTCTATCACTGCACAACACCTTCAGGATTCCTCCACCAGCTACCATCCTGTAGCCTCTCGAATCCAGTCTGCTCAGTGAGATAAGATTCTACTTGAAATCAGGTATATATCGGACCTCCCCAATCTCCTCATTGTACCATCATGTATCCTTCAGCTGACCATCCCAATGCCTCTGATCACATAGTTCGATCCATCAGGCAGATAAATAGTGCCCTCACTACTCTCCAGGGAGTCAAACTGCTCCTCTCTGCAACAATATAATAGGTGTATGCAGAATCTAAAATTTACTACTGGAAAGAAGTAGATATCTCGTTAGATATCTCTAGGACATCATACTCTGACTTGCTACTGACCGTCGCTACAGTAGTCTTTGTCCGATCCTTAAGTTGAAGGCAATTTCTAGCTAGATACCCCAACTAATCAGATCGATAATATTTGGTCTTGCTCAAATCTCTCATCCTAGACTTGAACCGCCCTCGTCGCGATCTCCTATCGCTCTGTCTGTCGCCTCCTGCTCATCTAGAAACCACCAAAGTTGAGCTGCTGTCTGAGCTCGAAGCTGGATTCTCCCTCCTGATAATTTCGTTTTGGAGAATCACCATGGTGACCTCATCCATCTTAATGTTGCTCTTCTCTACTAGAAAAGCAGTCATCAAGGACTCATATGAAGGGAGAAGCGATGCTAGCAAGACTAACATCCTGATCTTCTCCTCAACTTTTTCGCCAACGCTGAGAAGGTCGGTGAGGATCTTCTGAAAGTGGTTGAGATATTCTTGCACATTCTGTCCCTCAGTCATGCGCAGCTGGTAGAACTGCCTCCAGAGGAAAAGGATGTTGGTGAGAGACTTCACCATGTACAACTCCTCGAGCTTCGATCATAGCATCGTCAGAGAAGTCTCGCCAAACATATAGATCACTATCTCATCTGCTAGGTACAAGCAGATCGTACTCACCACCTGCATCTGGAGCAGCCTCCAATCCTGCATCTCCATGGTAGTCGGCTTTTCTTCGTATAAGAGAGCATCGATCAATCCTTGCTGGATGAGCACGTCTTTCACTCTCGCCTGCCATAAGAAGAAATTGCTCTTTCCATCAAACCCATTAGTCTCCATCTTGATTGTGCTTGTCTTCTTCATCTTCTACCTCGATCACCACCGCCGCAACCTATGCTCGATACTACCTCGCTCTAATATCAATTACTGTGCAGAATTCGGTACCACATGGTGCAGCAGGAAGAAAGAAGAAACAAAATAAGAAACACAATATAAATACGTGGATCGGCCTCAAGCCTACTTCCATAGGGCATGCAAGCTTTACTATAAGAGAATAAAACAAAACCAATACAAGAGAAACTTACCACTCAACTCTTGTACAAGAGTCTCTCAATAAGAAGCCCCAAAACCCTCACAAAAGCTATGTGAAATCTCTCTTGAAGATTTTTTGCACCTCCAAGATATCACCAGCTATCCGAGGCAATAAACGGCTTGTCAATCAGAGCTATATAGGCTTCAGAATCTTAAAAATACTATTACAGTAGGAATACAAAGTCCCAATCAACTCTAGAACAATCCATGGCCGTCCGATCGTGATCGGCTCACACCAGAGCCATCTGATCACGCACTACAGCCTCTGTCACGCTTGATCATGTCCGGAGTCATCCTCAGCTGTCCAATCGCGAACGGCTCGCTCAAAAGCCGTCAGATCATGCAAAAATGCTCATGGATCATGCGTGGACTACATGATCGATCCACGCAGCCTTCATGGACCGCCCAGCACCCTGCGGTCCATGGTGGACCGCACAGGGTGCTGGGCCGGTTCGTGCGCGTGTTCGTGCTAGGCCCACCCGCGCACTAGGCCGTGTGTGCCCGCTAGGTCCGATCGTGCCGTCGTCGGCCGTCGTTGGACCGCCATCGACTTCCATCATCTTGTGCATTGTATCATCTGCTTCAAATTTTTTTTACGTTTATTTTTATTATTTAAATTATTTTTAGATTTATTAGATTTCGTTCGTTATTTTAGACCTCGTTGTGAATTTAAATCTCAATAAATAATATTTTTATATTTTATTAAATAATGATCAAAAAATAATGTATTGTACCCATCGTCGTATCATGAGCTTGATTGGATGTCCGATGGATTTTTCAAATACGTCAAACCACTAAAATTCTGCATCCCATCGGGTTTAGCTATTATCTTTATTTAAAACTATGTCTCTTCAATCATAAGTTGTGCCATGTGTTCACATTAGATGAGCTGCTTTAAATAACTTATTCAATTGGGTCACATCCTGAGATATTGCAGTCAACCAGACTTCATTTTAGGTACATCTCGACATGATGTGCCAGCCTTTTGAAATAAGGTTCACCATCTTTCCTTTGCTTCTATAATCTCCATAAGACACATATCTTCGGAATTATCACCCTCCTTAGTCTGACTTTTGTAACTTTACCCTGACCTATTGTATCAAGATAAATCCAGATACCTACTTGCTTAATGTTGTAGCCCGGCAAAAGAAGAGCTTCAGTGTTCTAGAGTTCTTAAATTGTGAACCCACAGGTACTGGTCCCTGATTCCTCTAATTTTCTTATTTCAAGCTTGATCATCAAGTCATTTATTCCTAGAGCTCTTTCTCCCATCTTCTCCGTCATTTTAGGGAGAACTTCCTCTATGAAAGGCCAAGTCTCAAGAATTTTAACTGGAAAAAACCCAACATCATCAGTCTTGACTGATCAAGCACATTTTCTAGGATCACTAGTTCCACCGTATTTCTTGATAGCATTCATCCATCCAGGTGGAAAATGGTCTCCCACGTATCTAAGCTTTTTCCAAATCCCCTTCCATAGCCAATTAGTTTCTTATCATTGTTGTTCTCTACTTTTGGTGCCATTCAACAAACATCCTTCATTTGAATCATATGATGACCAGCCCCTGTCAGGTATCCTAGTTTCTTCCAAATCCCTTCTCACAGTCAATCTGTTTCTTATCCTTGCCATCTGTTTTTGGTGCCCTTTGACAACCCTTCATTTGAATCATGGGATGACCAATCCCATTCTTTTAGATGTAGGGTTATTTTTAATCTTAGGCCGATGAGTGAAATTACAAATACAAGTATACCAGTCGACATACTTGAAGATGTTTTTTGGCTTGGATTTGGGTAAAAAGGTTAGTTACATTTCTTACATCAAAATCTTCAGCTAGCAAGTTGGGCTAATGTCCAAATAAGAGTATGTAGTATTTTTTCTTGTTCAGATTTGTAAGTCTCTTCTTTATTGTTAATTAGTTAGGGTCATGAAGGCACACCTTCAGCTAGCCATTGCTTTGGCTAATGATCGGCCTATAGCTTTAGCTCCTTTCGTTATGGTCTATCCGTATTACAGTCTTAGCTAGGAGGTTAGTTTAAGGTCTTTGGAGTTGTGGAGATCCTTTATGGATCTTCCAACACTAGATCCATGCTTATTTTCCTGAAATTCAACCACCTATGACCAACATTCTAGAAACCCATCTAGTCAATCTCTGGATGTCTATTAGAAGGCCTTTACTAACATTCTCAGTCTACAAAGGATTCTATGGATGTTTGGCCCATCAAGGTAATTATCTTCACTGCCCTAAGACCTTTTGGGCTTGTCTTTTCTTAGGCCAATATGTCTCTCAAAGTAGTTAGAGCTGTTGGGCCTTTGTGGACGTATTTACTTGTCCCAGTGGATATCTATGTGTGCTCTGTTGTCATATGATTTAGCAATAACAAGTATTTAGTTGAGCACTATTCCTTAAACTCTTTCGCTTATAATTCAGCCTTACCAAAGCAGTCCCATGTCTACCTATCCATTCTTTAAATACCTCATTTTATGACATTACAATCCAAACTTGATCTCCTTGATTGATTTTCTTGATGAACAATCATGCTCGAAGTATGACTTCATCCTCTTCACTCCCAAACTTGCTATAGCCCAGGATTTTGTGAATTGGTAGGATACTTGTGTGATCAAAATTTGACTGATGAATGATGCTTTGTTTCACTGCCTATAGGGGAGTGGCTTGGCCATTCCTTAAGAACATTCTTCAAGGACTTTGTAAGATTGTTAGGATATACAAAATATTTTTGCCATGTTATATATGGTTGGCATTTGACCAATGTTAATGAGAGCAAAAGATAGTCAGCCAAGTGTAGGTTAAGGGATGAATTCAAGAAAAAATTTAAGCTTAGAGCTAATAGTATAAAAAGATAATCAGCCAAGTGTAGATTAAGGGATGAATTCAAGGAAAAATTGAAGCTTAGAGCTAATAGTATAAAAAGATGTTGGCTGGGGTAATGCTTCGACTATCTCATATCGACCTATAAGACCACTTACAAAACTTGGGATAGCTAACCTAGCAATTCCGAATGTATCCACTGTGGGAGGTTCAGTCATCTTGATTACACAATACTATTTGGACAAGAAGTAGCAACCCTATGAAAAAAGAGTTTCTATAGCTTTTGATTATAAGGATCCATGTTATTTTATTAATTGATCAACTTTTGCACTAACTCGCCACTTTCTTTTATGGTGGCTCTGCTAGAGGCATCCCCTTTTGACTAGTTCAATCAGAGACCAAGTCTCTTGCTCTAAAGAGAAAAAAGCTTGTGGTTGACAAACCCATGCCTACTACCTTTCCATTATTGTGGCTTAGGAGGCAAATGAGTGCATCACAGGTTCAACTGGAGATGCATCATCCAATTCCCTAATCATTTTAGACCTTAACTAGGATTATAAAGTAGAAGACTCACCTAAGAACAATGGAAGCTCAATTAGGCTAACAGCTCTAACACAGGCCGATCCATCATAGTAGCTTGCTTGGCCTTCGAAGCAACATGCCAAACCAATTCGTGAGCCAACTTGGTAAGCAAAACAACTAGTTCAAGCTAAGTCTCCTCGTGAGCTTCCCCAGCTTCAAGAACAACAACTACCCTCCATCATCAAAACTATTATCGAGCCTATGTTGACTCAAAAATATTCAAGCTTCTACCAGACCCTGTCCTAGCACCATCCTCCAAGGCATCTTTCTCATGTTCTTCAGCCATCAGTCATAAGATAAGTTAAAATTAGGAACTCTATTGCTTGATTAGCAAATTACATCCTGGTGTCTTAAATTCATAACTCTTATTCACAAGTTAGTGGTTGTCATAGTTATTCAATTTTTAATTGTTGGCTAGTATGGAAGATAGATTAATAGCTTGCTCTGTGTAGTTACCCTCGATTTGTTCTACATCCTTGTCTAAGATTTTGGTCGAGGTATAGAGAATCAGTTGGGCCTTATGTGTACTTTCGAGGCTCAGGGATCAAGATTAAAGCCAAAGTCCAAAGTCTATGAGGTGGTCATGGGATTTCTAGGGCTAATTTGGGCCCTAGGACGAAAGACTGTCAGCCTTTTGGGTCTTGAGATTCAGAGATTTTGGGCTTTAAGGGGCTAACTTATATTTGGACTATGATTGAGTCCAAGATTATGAGATTGGATCAAGTCATGGGCATACATGGGCTTGAGTGAGCACAATCTTATATTGAGTTAGCCAGGAGAGTTTTTGGGTTGGATCACATTGACCCTATATATAAAGATATATTGTATTCTGACTCGATGAAGCAAATAAATACTAAATTATTTTCTTCCTAACTTTCTCTCTCCTCTTTCCTCTCTCTCTGATCTTCTCCACGTTCTAGCAATAAGAAACCCTAGGGTTTCTTGGCCGTCAATTCTAAAAAGGAAAGAAAGGAGGTGCTAGGGTTTCCGATGCCCTCCTTTGTGCACGTCCCTCTTTTTTTTGTGCCCCTTCTTGGCCGCCTAAGAGGAGTTCTATGCCTCTATATTTTATTTTTTGGAGGCTTCATCAAGGGTGCTTTCAGATTCCAAAAAGTAGATTTCAGATCTGGTAAAGAAAGAGTTTAATTCGCTGAAGAAAATCCTGCCGACAGGATTTATAAAGCTACTGAAATTCTAAAGGCTGTTTTTGCATTACTTTGTTGCTGGTCTTCAAGGACCTCCACGACCTAATCCTTGCTGTTTTCTGACATCCACAACCTGAAAAAGTTGCTCCAACAATTGATATCAGAGCACAAGTTATGTGGAGAAAGAAGAAGACTCCAGAAGTTGAAAATCTTCAAAAGTTGAAATTTCAGCAAGGACCCTGCCAAGATATTTCTCAAATCCCTTAGAGTTTTATTGTGTTTTTGGTTTGGATCCAGTTATGAAAAGTAACATGAAGGTTGATTTTGAGAAGTTTGATGGAAAAAAAAAATTTTCATGTGGAAAGTTTGGGGAGAAGATCTCTTGGTTCAAGCAGATCTGGTTCAAATATTGGAGGAGAAGCCTAAAGAGATGGCAGATCGTTGGATGTCCCTGAAGATAAAGGCTTATTCTGTGATTAGAGGATGCTTGGCGGATGTGGCACTTTATTCGGTGTTAGAGGAGAGGACCCCAAAAAATTTATGGTCGAAGTTGCACACTATGTATATAAGAAAAAATATGTGCAACAAGCTGATGTTGAAGAAGAGACTGTACAGCTTTCGGATGTAGAAAGGCAAAGATATTTTGGGTCACATTCAAAAATTTGACCAGATGTGCAATGAATTGCTGAACATCGAGGTGAAGATAAAGGAGGAAGATAAGTCGTTGCTACTGCTATGCTTGCTGCCTCCTTCTTATGATCCATTGGTGACGATGCTGCTCTACGACAAAGAGACCCTCGAGTATGAAGATATGGTCTCGATGCTGCGGTCCAATGAACAGTGAGAGAAGTTGACCAAGGAAGGTGCTCTCCTAGGAAGGCTTGGCTGTGGGAGAGAGATCAGGAAGAAGAAGGAAAAGAGGCAAGTCAAGGGGATAGTCAAAGTCTTAGAAGAGCAGGAACAAGAAGAAAACCAGATGCTACAAGTGCAACAAGATCAGGCACTTCAAACGAGATTATCCGCAGTAGAAGAATAAGAAGGGAGATAAGGGAGGATTTGATGCACTGAGTACAATGGCTGATAGTGAGGTGGAGGATGACCTTTTGATGGTATCAGATGATCACAGACAAAATACAAATGTATGGATCCTGAATTCAGTCTGTTTGGATCACTACATCCCAAATCGATCTTGGTTCGCTACATACACTAGGACAAATGAAGAGAGCGTGACACTTGAAGATGATCATCCATGTAGAGTTGCTAGTATTGGGAGAGTTCTGATGAAGATGTTTGATGGGATGGTATGGACTTTTACTAATGTGAAGTACGTCCCTAATCTGAAGAAGAATTTCATATCACTAGGTTACTTGGAGTGGAGCGGCTACAGCTTCAGCAGTCGTGCCAGGAGTGGAGTGTTGAACATCTCAAATGGAGTCATGATAGTGATGAGAGGCAGAAAGATGGAGAACAATCTCTACAAGATGGAAGGATCTATGGTGATTGGAGAATCTGATACAACGCAGCAGCATAGGACCAATAGGGGGCTCACCGGTTGTAGCACTACCGCCTAGGCCACATGAGAGATCGTGGGATGAAGGAGCTAAGCAAGCATGGTCTGATTCCAGATCTGGATAGAGGGATCTCAGACGTATGTGAGCCATGCCAGATGAAAAAGCAGAAGAGAGTGTAATGTGCCAGCAGTTCAGCCTGCAATATAGCCCCACTGAAACTAGTTCACACTGATGTGTGGGGACCGGCTCCGATTTTAGTCAGAAACGAGGTGAGATACTTCTTGACCTTCATAGATGATTTCTCAAGAAAGATATGGATCTACTTCATGAAGAAAAAATCAGAAATCTTCACCAAATTCAAGATGTGGAAAGCTAAGGTGGAGAAGGAGACAGGTCAAAGCTTGAAGTGTCTGCAGTTCGACAATGATGGAAAGTACACCAGCAAGGAGTTTTAATTTTTTTGTGAAGAGTGTGGCATCAAAAGGTGCTTCTCGATGAAAGGGACTCCTCAGTAAAATAGGATGGCCGAGAGGATGAACAGAACTCTTATAGAAAAAGCACAGTGCATGAGGCTGCAAGTAGGGCTTCCTAAGGCGTTCTGGATTGATATAGTAGATGCAGCCTGTTATTTGATGAATCAGTCACCTCACACCAAGTTAGATGATGCTATTCTAGAAGAGAAATGGTCTGAAAGAAAGATTGGGCTGAGCCATCTAAGGGTGTTTGAGTGCACAGTATTTGTGCACATCGGTGCTGGTGAGCGGAGCAAATTGGACGTCACATCATAGAAGATAATGTTCTTGAGATATTCACGAGGAGTTAAGAGATACCAACTATGGATCCCTTAAAAAAAAAAGTTGTCATCAGTAGAGATGTCATTTTTGATGAAAATTTAGTTCTCCAAAGATGAGATAGCATGGAGGAGCAGCAGGAGGTCCAGCAAGGCAGCATTGGACAATTAACATTCTATTCTATTTTGCCACTTGCAGGTGCATCGGGAGGACTTGGTATTCAGATGGAGCACTCTCCAAAGGTGTCTCCACAGGTGGAGAGAGCTTGGATGAATAAAATAAGTCAGGAGGTCCAGCAGGAGCAAACTGGACTTAGGATGGATATCGGGGTTGCATTGCACAAGCCCAAAAAGAACGTCAGGCAACCGAAATGATATGACTTTGAGGAGATAGTGTCATATGCCCTGGTGATAGCGAATGAAAATCTTTACACCTATGAAGAGGCTATAGAGAGCCAGGACAGAGAGAGATGGGTCCAAGCAATGTCCAAGGAGATGTAGTCTCTCCACAAGAATGAGACATGGCGGTTGATGCAGTTGCCAGAAGGAAAGAAATTCATTGGTTGCAAATGGGTTTACCAATGCAAGGAGGAGCCTTCGAAGCAGGGAGGTATCAGGTACAAGGCGAGACTAGTGGCCAAAGGATACTCTCAGAAGAAAAACATCAATTTCAACGAGATTTTCTCTTCCGTCGTCAGGCATACTTCCATCAGGGTACTGCTGAGCATCGTAGCAGCTCAGGACTTGGAGCTAGAGCAGATGAATATCAAGATGGCATTCCTTCATGGGCATCTAGAGGAGAGCATCTACATGGAGTAGCCACCTGGGTTTCAAGAGTCAGGAGCAAAAGAGAAAGTCTGTTTATTACAGAAACCATTGTACGAGCTGAAACAGTTGCCGAGACAATGGTACAAGTGGTTTGATTTTTATGTAAGGAGCATTGGACTTTCTAGGTGCGAGTATAACTCTTGTGTTTATGTTAAATCTTTGGAGGATGGGTCTAGGATGTTTCTACTCTTGTATGTGGATGACATGCTTATAGCATACAAGAGTAGGAAGGTTGTGCAGGAACTGAAGGCAGCCTTGTCTTGAAAGTTTGAGATGAAGGATTTGGAGCCTGCGAGAAAAATCTTAAGCATGAAAATCTTCATTGGTCGAGCCAAAAAGGTACTACATTTATCTCAAAGAGATTACATCAGGAAGGTCTTGGAGAGGTTCGGGATGAAGGATGCAAAACCAGCGAAGCTGCCACTCGTCGGGCATTTTAGACTCTCGAAGATGATGTCACCATAGACTGAGGTGGAGGCTCAGGAGATGGAGAGAGTTCCATATGCCTCTGACGTGGGGAGCCTTATATATGCCATGGTGTATTGTAGGTCGGATATTGTCCATGCAATGAGTCAGATCAACAGGTTCATGGTGCAGCCTGGTAGAGAACACTGACGAACACTGAAGGAGATCTTCAGATACTTGACGGATACTGTTGGAGTCGGCATCTGCTATGGATAACAAGGAGGTGCTGAGAGACTCTCTAATATGTCCAAGGAGACTCGGGGGCTGATAGGAGGGTTCGTAGATGTGGATTTTGGTAGAGACGTGGACACCTGATGGTCGACAATAGATTTTATATTTAGCCTGTTTGGAGGTTCCATTTCATGGAGATCGTATTTTTAGCCCATCACGGCCTTATCCACCACTGAGGTGGAGTACATTGACATTACGGAGGTAGTGAAGGAGGTCCTATGGCTGAAGGGCTTGGCATTGGAGATGAGCCTCACACGGGAGGTCGTCAGGATGTATTGCGACAGTTAGAGTGCACTGTTACTTGCACAGAACTCTGTCTACCATGCGAGGATGAAGCACACCGATATCAGGTATCATCAGATTAGAGAACTTGTGGAAAAAGGTGAGGTGGAGCTGGTGAAGGTCTACACCAAAGAGAATCCAGCGGATGTACTGATGAAGGTACTTTCATGGGACAGCTTTCGAAAATGTGTGACACTGATGTACTTGATGGACAGGACGGAGTTGGTTAAGGCCTTGAGGCACTAAGATGGAGATTGTTGGACCTTATGTGGTGCTCCCAAGACTCAGGAGACCAAGACTAAGGCCAAGGTCCAAAGTTCATGAGGTAGTCACAAGGTTTCTAGGACTAATTTGGGCCCTAGGACGAATGACTGTCAGTCCTTCGGATCTTGAGGTTCAAAGATTTTGGATCTTGAGGGGCTAACTTATATTTGGGCTAAGATTGAGTCTAATATTATGAGATTGAATCAAGTCATGGGTGTACATAGGCTTGGGTGAGCACTATCTTATATTGAGTTAGTCAGGAATATTTTTGGATTAGGTCACATTGACTCTGTATATAAAGATACATTGTATTCTGACTTGATGAAACGAATGAATACTAAATCATTTTCTTCCTAACCTTTTCTCTCTTCTTTTCTCTCTCTAGTCTTCTCCACGTTCTAGTAGCAAGAAATCCTAAGATTTCTTGACCGCCAATCCCAAAAAAAAAAAAGAAAGGAGGCGCTAGGGTTTCTAGCGCCCTCCTTTGTGCATGCCCCTCTTTTGTGTGCCTCCTCTTGGCCGCCCAAGAGGAGTTCCACACCTTCATATTTTATTTTTTAGAGGCTTCATCAAGGGTGCTTTCAGATCCTAAAAAGTAGATTTCAGATCTGGTAGAGGAGTTCAAATCATAGAAGAAAATACTACCGACAGAATTTATAAGACTGCTGAAATCCTGAAAGCTGTTTTTGCATTGCTTTATTGCTGGTCTTCAAAGACCTCCATGATCTGATTCTTGCTGTTTTCTGATGTCCGCAACCTAGAGAAGTTGCTCCAATATAGAGAATCAAGAAATTGCTGTAGGGCAATAGTAAGATCAATATTGATGATCTTGTTACTCCCTTAAAGATGGCTGAGTTATTGACGGTAATCAAAGTTTTGCTTCAATCTGCTGATTAAAATGCTAATCTCAAACTGGCTAATCTTTTGTTGATTCACCACTCCCTGGTGACCTTGACCTAAGAACAACCTAATAAATTAACATCTTAGGAGCACTTAATCACTCTCCTCAAGTTGTAGTGGTTGATGCTTGTCATGGATTGAAGGCTTCAAAAGAAAATCATACTGAACAGTAACAGCAAAGAGAAATTTGAAACTTTGGTTGAAACTCATAGATAACTAGATGAATGCAGATCCAAGCTTCCAGAACTCCTCACCAAAGTGGATGAGTTTAACCAAATGATAGCACAACTTTAGGATGAGTGGGACAATGCAAAGAGTATTATTAGAGATTTATATACCTGTAAACCTTTGCACTTTTACATTGGACTCTTAGAATCGATATTAGATTGAATCTCTATCATTGTATCAACACTCTGACTGAAAGCATCTTGAAGTTTAATTCAGCTAGCCTCTTTCATTTTTTGTAATGTCTAAGTAGTATTTATTCTAATGTTTAGCTTGATCACTGATTTCTCTGCTCAAATCTTTTATGAAAAATTTTTGAAGGTAACTATTCAAGCTTCACATAATCGGGATGAGGATGTTTAATAGGTTGAATAACTAAACTTGAAAACAGTTGATACAACTAATTCTAATAGATTGGCATGAGCTTGCCTACACAACCTATAGGTTTAGCCAACATAGTTGGGTAGGTGGTGATGGTACTTGTTGTGATTGGTGCCCCTTAGCCCTTGGAATTGGTAGAGTGAACACAATCAGATAATTGGGCTATTTCCTCTCAGCCCTTACCATGGGAGTATATCTTGAAACACCCAAATTGATACACCTTCTTGCACTTAATCATAGATCTAGGTGGCCAAAATTTATCTTAGGTTACAAAATTGATATTCATTGAAGAGCCAGTGAACAAATAATTGGCTTGAGTCAAAGATCCCCCATGCGCTTGTGAGACTTCAACTTCATCATCTAGATCCTTAGAACTTGAGGATTCTTTAGTGCAAATCTCATCTTTTCAATTTTCATTCTACATGAGCTTCTTGAGGTTAGGTTTCTAAAATGTCTTGATACTTACAAATTATAAGAAATAGGCTGATTTATTCATGACATAAAGGTTCTTATTGACCATATTCGCTATAAGGTAGATTGATATACACTATGATGCTTGGTACTAGTTGAAGAGCACAAAGACAAGCTTCTTGATCTATTTTGCTATCAAAGTTAAGAAAATCTCTTGCTGTTCAATAAATGACCATATGACATAGCCATCTAGCTCATCATTGCCTCCAAAAGATCTCACTGGCTTTCTTCCTTATGGAATGTAAACTATAAGAGAATGCCATTTCATGATCTAGCTATAGGCTCATCTAATCTTGCTCGAGGAATTTGACTTTTGGGGCTAACATATCTTAGAAGACTAGAGTCTATTTGTTTGCCAAGAAGTACTCCAAGTTAAGCCCAAGGACTTTGTTTAGGCGGCCCAACCTAGAGTAATTATTCTATATGATCTTGATAGCTGAGCAACACTTCTTTTCCGCAATTACTATCCATGTTCCACCAAGCATGCTAAAGACTTGCTTCCCATTCTTGTGTTGAGATTGATAGGAATAGGTTGATGGCTGAGATTATATAGATATATGGGTATGCCACTAGTATCTGAATTAGAAAGAGATAGATGGTAGTGGATCCTACTATTTTGGCTTTGATAGACTTTTGCTATTAAGTTGCATTTTTTTGATTTAGATGTGATGTAAACAGCTATTTTAATCATCACTCAACACTTATTTTTTTCTTCTCTTTTTAAGGTTGATTCACTATCGACTATAAAAACTTTTGAGTACTGATCATGTGAGGTCCAAGAGTTAATTGGTTATCGATTCATTATCCTGAGTAATCCATCTTGCTCAGGGGATAAATCCTAATCCATTAGATTGGCAAGATGTTGATCGAAAATGGATCCAACTATAGAAAAGCTCCACAAGAACCATTGATGTCAGATGGCTTCATATGGATTGGCAGGTCTAGGGTAGAAGTTGTGTGCTCTACTTTTCTGTTCCAAAATAATATTTGGGCATTCTACCTAGTTTGGGCATTGAAACAACTCCAAAAAGGATGGTGCGCTTAAAAATAATTCATGTTCATGCTCTAAAGGAACTCGTGGAAATTTCACCGAGTGGAGTTCGAAGAAGAAAATTTGAAAATAATTTACACACCAAAATGAGCTTATAGATAATTTATTTTATTTAGTGGCTGGACTTGTTCACGGACCAGGGCCGCACACCCGGCCCGCTCAAGCGCGAATACTTTTGGGCAGCCTTGAGCGGCCAGGCTCACCGGGCCGGCCCGGGCCTGACTTCCGCTTCTCTCCCTCTTCAAATCATCCTGATTGAATGATATTAACCGTCCGATTCCATTTCCTTTTCCAACGGCCCAGATAAGGGAACCCTGCGCTTTCTCCGCTCGTATTTAGTCAGGTCCTCCCCTCTCTCTCTCTCTTTCGTCTTCGAGGACGATCCGAAGAAACCCTAGAAATCCCTCGGAGCTCCGATCGGAGGAGAAAGAGAAGGAGAACCACCGTGATGCTGAGAGTCGTCGGAAGAAGATTCGCCGCCGCCTCGTGGAGGCCGAGCGCCGCCGCCTCCTCGTCCCTGCTCCCCCGGAATCCGATCTGCGGCTACCCCCTCTCTGCCCGGGACGATTCCCGATTCCCCGCCGCCTACCCCACCCGCCTCGTCTTCGAATCGGCCATTCTAGGTGATACCAGAGGTCAGCATTCCCATTCCCAGCAGATCGTCTTCCCTTTGCATCCAAGCTTCTAGGCTTTCTCTGTCTCTTTTAGTTCATGTATCCCGCTTCGCCCGAAAAAAAAAGCCCATTTTTCGTGTATTTGTGGTGAATTCTTCTTCAAGAGCATTGGATTTATATAAAGATATGGATATATTACATTTTGCTGTATCATTCTGGTTTTTGGAATTGATTTTGTCTGATTCTTTATGATGTTTGCTGTTTATATGATCATATGCGCATAGATATCACTTTTGTGTCTTAGAAATGATCGTACTTCGATAGTTTATGGTGTTGTCCTTCTTCTTCGAATGCCTTATATTGATAGTTCCTGTCATTTATTGTTAGCCTCTGAATCTGTTCTCGTCAAAATTTTCGGCGAACTGGCTCTGTTGATATCTCATAACGTCGACTTGTTGAGCCTATTAATCTAATTCATAATGTTGGAACTTTTATTTCGGGTCAGGTTAGGTACTTGTGACCCTTTGGAATATTCAGGCTGCACCTTGGTTTCAGTTAGCATGACTTGATGCTGGCCTGTCACAAGCCCATCGAGAGAGATCTAGAATGTTCTGACAATTTCAATTGTAGCAAGTTTTATACAGAATATATGGATATTTATTTGTGAAATGGGTCTTAGTCATGAAACTGTAAAAGATGGATACATTATTGTTAAGATAAATAATTTAGTGCACTTGGGGACTTTGTTCTTAATTGTGGTTATTTTCCTTAATCTGAGGTTTTTTGAAGTAAAGTTGAGTATTTTTTTAGGGAATAGGTGCATTGATGTTATAAAAAATGGTATGTAAACTGAAAGGGAGTGATTGTTGTGAACTCAGAATACATTACCCAAAATATAAATTATAGTTTTGTGGTCTCATGAAATCTTCATGTACACCCAAAAACCTAATTGTATAGAGCCATATCTTGTATTGAAAGAAGTATGGAATGATACAAAACCATGGTTTCTTGTGTTACTTTGAAGTCATCCTTTTCCATTGTGAAATACTTTAGTATTGATGTCTATATTTTTAGACATCTGATCTTCTACCATATGAGTTCAGAGAGAGAAAAAAAGCTAACTATGGGGAGTGAGGTGAAAGGATGTATCACACAAGCAAGCATTAACAACTTTGATCACCAAAAAGAAGTTGATACAAGATGTCATTGATAAGGTTTGGTTTGTAGATTCTATCCTGATGTTTTTCCCTATTTTCTTTTTGGTGTTTTCTTTCAATTGACGTAGAACTCAGTTGTGATAGTCAAAAAGAACCATTCATCAGCTCAAGAATTTTAGGATGAAATAATAGATGTCTTTCTATGGTGATATAAAATTCATATCATAGTGGTGCTGTAGCTAAAGCAAGCACAAGTTTAAGAGCATGTCTTGTTATCTGATCTAGTTGGCATTGGAAAAATAGAAGAATACTTTCTAGGTTTTGTCCATAACATGTAATATTATGAATGGGAGGTGTTTTTTTCTTCTAAAGGTTGTCTTTGTAACATATCCTCTATTTTATAAAATTCTTTTTCTAAAAATTATTTTCTTTACATTTTCTAGCTGTTCTTTGAATGAGATTTGTTTTTGTTTGATTGTTGTAAATGGTTTTATGATTATTTAATTATGCTGGCAAAGTTACAACTCTTTCTTAAATCTGCCCCTGTATAACTTTTGCTTCCTTATTATTTTCTTCCTTGTTGTCTGAATGATTGTGACATGAGTGCCATAAAGTGCTTTTATCATCCCTTCAGTGGGTCAATTTGCTATAGGAGTGCTAGCATGTTGGTTAGCCCCCGGCCGACTTAGCCCTCAACCATCCTCTGTTTTGAATTCTTGTTTTGTTATATCATCTTTAGTATTGTTTAAAGTCTTATTTGTGTTAGTTTGAGGTTTACCAAAGTTTGCTCGACTACTTCCTGACTTCATAGAAAGTGATTTCCCTAGATATGCAAGACAACTAGGTTGGGTTTAGAGCCTAGGATCAGGGCCAACTTGTTGCACTTATAGGTTAAAGCTACACCTTGGTCACTTTCAAACACCCTTCAGCTAAATATCCTCGGCTGATCAATGGAATCCACCTATTATGAACCTCATCCATTTCTTCTATTTCAACTAGGAAGCATGATTTTTTTTCCCCTACAGTAAATCATTGAGCATTTCTTATGATACCGAGAAGTCAGTGTAGTTAGCACTTGGTGGCTAAATATGGTAGTATTTAGCATCTCTTCTATTAATTAAAGCATTTCCTGATCATGTAAGATGCCTCTTAGTGTGGATGTTTTGGGGTCAAACTTCCAAGGTAGAGCCTCTCGTGACAGGTTTGGCAACTTGCCATTGATGTCATTTCACAGAATATTGAAGACCCTTCCAGGTGGCCTGGGAAATGCAATAACCTGGGAACTTGAAGTGGGAGGTTGTGGCTCAGTAACATGTGATATTTTAAAGTATACCTTCAACAAACCTTCCTGAGCATCCTATTATATGCTACTAAAAAGTTTGACTTAGGGCTGTTTAGGCTCTAAGGATTAGATTTTATGTGCTGAGTTGAAAATCTACTATTCCTGATTTTCTTTACTTTAACCTTGGTGCTTGCCAGAGAGAGCAGATGTCTATCTTCTTCTTATTAAGGAATTTATCATGTACACTGAGTATTTTGGTTACCAATGCAACCTGGTCAAATTGATGCAATAAAGGCTGATTGTGTGAGTGATATTGTTGATATAGGAAATGCCCTAATTTCAATTGGAAAGCCTTTTTGCTTCATCATCTGAAGCAGATCAACCTCTTGTTATTCATTATTTTATGATTGTTGGATTGGATTGAGTACTGAAATTGAATCATACATACAAACATGCTTGATAAGATCATTTTTGCAATACTTAAATTTTTCTTTCAGTACTTTGGTGATAATCTTTTGCTGGTGTCTACCTTATTGTAGTCAATGTCATCAATATATGCTTATCTTTAGTTCTATTACTTTTATGCTCCTCAATCTTGTGTAAACTGTGGTATCTCACCTTTTGTGTTGTGGGTCCAAACTCATGAATGGCGAGATCCACTACGCATATCTTGCAATACAATGGAAGATGCTGTGAAATACATCAATGTTAGAATCTTACAGATCATGTCCTGTCCATAGTTAATGAAGATAAAATATAATTAGTAACTTGATTCATCCTCAATCTTATGACTATTCAGGGTTCTCTACTGAATCTCTCATCCCAAGACATCAGGATGTGGGGTTCGCTGACCTTCCTGCAACAGTGGCAGCTGTGAAGAACCCGACCTCTAAGATTGTCTACGATGAACACAATCATGAGCGCTTCCCCCCAGGGGATCCTAGCAAGCGAGCATTTGCCTACTTTGTTTTGTCTGGTGGTAGATTCATCTATGCATCTTTGCTTCGCCTCCTTATTCTCAAGTTTGTGTTGAGCATGTCTGCTAGCAAAGATGTACTTGCCTTGGCCTCTCTGGAGGTAGATCTCTCTAGCATCGAGCCAGGATCCACAGTGACTGTGAAGTGGCGTGGGAAGCCAGTATTCATAAGGCGCCGAACAGAGAGTGACATCAAGCTGGCAAACAGTGTGGATGTGGCATCTCTTCGTGATCCCCAGGAGGATTCAGCTAGGGTCAAAAACCCAGAGTGGCTCGTGGTTGTTGGTGTCTGCACTCATCTGGGCTGCATTCCTCTACCCAATGCTGGAGACTTTGGGGGCTGGTTTTGCCCTTGCCATGGCTCTCATTATGATGTATCTGGCAGAATCCGCAAGGGCCCTGCTCCATTCAACTTGGAGGTACCCACATACACCTTCTTGGATGAGAACAAGTTATTGGTTGGTTGAGCTCGCACTGTCAAGAGTGTGGATTCAAGGTTCTAAATATTTCATTTCACAGACTAATATTTTTGCCGGTCACTTTGTTTTTAGATATTGATGTTCACCTGCCAGTGTGATTCTGGCTCTGACCTATGAATAATTCAATTCCCTTGGTTGGACAATGTTTTGAGACACGGTTTACTGCTACTACATTTCTTTTACGAATCTTATGTACCATCTGATTATTGCTATCTGTTTCTTCCCCCTTCTCTTTGTAATCAGTTTAGTTTCTTGTACCAATTACAAATTCATGGTCTTTGTTTTGTGATACCAGCAATTCATGTCCTCTGGAGGTCACAGACTTTTGAGTATATTTAGTGTTGCAAAATTTTAATAGTTGGATCAACATATTGTCTGTAGCATCTGTTCTCTTCATATCATTATTTTGTGGTTCAACATAAAAACCATGACCAGAATGGTGATACGCAGAAGCTGCCTTGTGATAGATGGGAGAATTCTATCAGCTTCCGAATGAGTTCTATGACTGGTATGCTGAATGTCCTCTTCATTATATCGGACACTGTTGAATTTTCCGAAGTTCCTGATCTAGTTAGCTTGGGTTCCTTGAGCAATGAGGAAATGATTTTGGCATTTTAGATGATAACAGTTTGGTGTGGGCTTTTGGACTTGATTATGGCATCAAAATTGTTAGAGGAGTCTTGGTTGTCTGATTCTGAGCTGTCGCGCTCGTGCCGGTCTAGCACACATCCATGTCTCTTTAATCTGATTTAGTTACTTGAGATATGAGAGCTTGTATCACCTAGCTCGCCCATGTCTAAAACTAGCACCTGGGTAGGTATAGATGATGGTAGGAGAGAAGATACAAAAAGGTTGTGAAAGGTGAACATGCGGTTTAAATTTTAAAAAAGGGTGTTATCACACACAGAAGAAAGGCTTTGTCCCAACATTCAGAATGAATGCTCTAATCAAGATTCCAGTAGAACATTGAAGGGGTCTATCACCCTTTATCAAGGCAATTGATATTGTAAACAGCCATTCACATCAATACATCAATAGAATAGAAATACGTTTAAAGGGGAGAATAGAAATACATTAAAGGGGAACTCCCCAGGAGGTGACCGAGTGTTGATCAAAAAAGGTGCCACATTTTCTCTTTCTAGATTGGATCACACTGTTGTTGTGTTGCAGAAGAGGACCTCGTGATTCTTCCCTCCCACTTTCCCAGCTCTTCCAAAGGCTGGATGTGACATCGCTTTCAATGCCACGTGGACAATGCTGTGATGTGCCAATCTTGATTTGATCCTCTGGCTCAGATTGTAAAAGAAAAGATCGGGATTATGCAATATGTCTGGAACCAAACCAAAATAGGAGAAGGAAAAAAACTATAGTTACCTTGGCTACCACATGTGCTGCATCCATGGGAAAAAAATCTGTAAAGCGATGAAAATTGTGAATGGACCGAATGTTGTGCAAAGGAGAAATTCAAAGCTCGTAAGCAGTTGATCGCTTTGAGATCTAGGGAAAGATCTATATTGTCACCTAAGATAATCCAAAATAGATCATCCACATGTAGTTTACGTGTTTCACCCTTATTTCTTCGCATCGATAAGGAGATAGGTGCAGCACACGGCCTGCTCCTTAGCTTTTCTTCTTCCTTCTAGTAGCTTCTCCAATCTTTAGAATTTGTTGGTGTTTGCTCCTAGTAGGGCAGCCTTCCTCTTCCCACAATTGGGTGAGAAAGATTAGAGTGAAGGATTCTTGGGGGATTGCTATTTTGGACAGCTTTCTATTTTTCCGCATTGGTAGTCATAGAATGATTAAGGTAGGTCGAAGAAATGCAATCGGAAAGAAGAGAATTAAGGAATAAGATAAAAGAATAAGAAAAAAAAAGCACATGGGAATTTTTACTATTTTTCTCATTTTTTTCTCTCGCTATTAGAAGGACATGTTGCGGATATCATCTGTTCCTTCTTTTTTACAAATGCCAATGAATAAAGGAAGCAGGTCAAATAGGTCGACAATGGAAAAATGATTATGGTCGGGACATGTGGATATCGATACAGGTGACTTCCATAGTATTGAATTTTTTTTTTTTTTACAAAAATTTAAATAAAGTTGGAAGATCAATTAAAGAATATGTGGTGATAGAAGATCGGTCACTATTTGTTAGGGTTGAATCTTTTTTTTTTAGAAATATTTAATTGCTATTGTAATTTTTGACCTTGGTTTGTTTGATGGAAAAAATTGGTGAAAGAAAATCAGAATGGATTGGGAGTATAGAGCAGGGGAGAAAAGAGCATGGTATAGAAGGAGAAAAAAATAAAGATGATGCTGCTAGAGGAAAGCAAGAATATTTTTTGTTAAAAAAAAAAAGGATGTATAGAATTTTTTTTTTTACAAAATTTAAACAAAGTTGGAAGATCAATTAAAGAATATGTGGTGATGGAAGACCAGCCACTATTTGTTAGGGTTGAACTTTTTTTTTTAGAAAATATTTAATTGCTATTGTAATTTTTGATCTTGGTTTGTTTGATGAAAAAAAAATGATGAAAGAAAATTAGAATGGATTGGGAGTATAGAGCAGGGGAGAAAAGAGCATGGTACAGAAGGAGAAAAAAATAAAGATGA
>NC_025993.2:135572508-135587172 GCF_000442705.2 Elaeis guineensis
CATAGCAAACATAAAGGATATATCAACTTGCTCATCTAGAAGATATTGCAATTCATAGTATTTCTCAGTATAATATGAGTTATTTTTCATATCTCATAATTAAAATAATTCAATTTGATCACATTCAACATTCATTGAAAGTCAAAGGCGGCGCGCGCCCACACACACACACACATATATATATATATATATTCAAAAGTGACTGAATATAAAAGGTGTCCCAATACATATGAGTCAACTCAAAATACAAAAGTCATGGATAGAAAACTATCCAAGAGTTAATTACCAACAAATACAAGACCCATAAGATAGATCCTAATATAGGAGACAAACTAATCTAGATCTAATAGATGTATGGCTAGAGGATCAGAATCTGAAGAATCAGAGATAGGGTGAGGAGATATAGCATAAGTCCACGAGCATGACCTCGACCACGTCTGCCTCGACCATGAATAGAGGTACCAGCATGAGTAGAGGGTGAGAGGATCCTGGAGCCTGAGAAGCTACAGACTGTGCAATAAGAAAAGTTTGATGGTATCCAAAAGATCCATAGCTCTCGATACAGACTGTATCAGGTACTGAACTGAGTAGAAGCATTCTCACTGGAGCCCCTGATCTCTCTCCTCAAGAAGTCAAAGCCACTCTCTAAAACTCCTTGAAGTCTAACTACCTCTGCAGATAGTCTGAGACCTCTGTGATATCCTCATGCGGCTGGGGATGGGCTAAAGCTAATACTTGCCCCTACAAGTTTAATACTCTGCCTGTCAATCTCAAAATATATCCCTCAAGCTGCTCAATGCGTACCGACTGATCAGTAAGCATCTGGAAAGCAATAGAAATGTGAGGGATCAGAGTCTGATCCGAGTCATCCTAGGATGTCAATCTCTGTGCAAAGACTGAAGTGGCAAACTGCTGAGATAGAATGGAGGCAACACGCTGGGACATCATCTCAATCTGATCATCTGCTAGTCTGAACTCTGAAGGATGTGCCCTGCTCTCTGACTGGAACTGAAGTATACCTCCTCACAGACTCTGAAGGACCAGCCTCATCATCAGATATGAACTAAATATCTGGGGATGCTCTGTGATCATGAAGAGGTGAAGATGGTCCTCCTCCTCTGCTCTATCCTCCCTCTCTCTTCAACACCCTTTGTCTAACCGCCATCAGTCTTAGAAAAACCCATGCGATGCAGTGTGTGGCGGTTGATGGTGTCAGAATGGGATAGTCTAACAACTTTCTCTCCCTCAAAACTGACTCCGAACCTCCTAAAAACTAAAGTGAGTGCCATACCAAAAGGCAAGTGAGTCTTGGACCTGTTCAGGATTTCCCTCATGGCCTCAAACATTAATGCTGGAAGGTTCAGGGGGGTTTGGGTGATCACATGGTACATAATACAAATATCCCTACCAGATAGAAGGTCGTGTCTACCACTCCTAGGGACAAATAGTTTGGTTACCAAGTGATGTAACAGCCTCATCTCAACAGAAAGAATTTTTGCTTCCAATTTATTTAGACTTCTAGTATAAGTTCTCCCTAATATAACATTAATTCTTCTTCTTTAATAGGGAGCTCCATATTGGTATAGCCTTCACAAGGCAAATGCAGTATCTGTCCCAAATATACTGGGTCAAGAATAACATCAATACCTTTTACTGTAGATTTCACTGTTCCATTGCTATAGCTCAAATTTAAGTAAAATTTTCTGACTAGATCGACATAAGTATTTTCTTTAAAGAGCAGTAAAATTTTCATCCTTGATACTTAATCTTCGATCCAATAGTGAACCCTTCTTTTTCAAAAAATTTGAAATCAATATTTTTTTCTGGGTTTCACTTTTCTGTCAGAGAGAGGTACCTTGCTTGGACTGATTAGGGACTGAGTTGAAGCTGAAGTAGAACCTGGAGCAGAGATTAGAGTAGGAGAGGGCCCGGCTGCTAATCTCTTTCTGTGCACACTCTCTTCCAACCCGCGAACAGATTTTCTTCTTTGTAGTAGCTTCATTTTGAGAGCCATTAGGTCAAGAGAGACTTGAAAGGAGCTTAGGAGACTAAATGTGAGGTAGAGAGGAAAAGATTCTAGTGGAAAGACAAAGATTTGAAGAGATGATGTGCCGATTTGGAGAAGACGGGTAGAGTCTAGGGCAAGCTCGAACCGCTCCAAATGAAGAAGGAAGAGAAGAGGAACTTAGTTCCTAAATGGATGATTTGAGGAGTGAAAAATAGTGGGAGGAGAGATTTGAGAGAGATCTATGATTTGAGGGAGAAGAGATGGAGATCTTTTGGTTCGGTGGGAGGAAGAAGATGAAGGGCTGAGTCAGCTCAAGGAAAAATTTCCAATAAGAAGAGAGCACCCGAAGGGTTTTGATAAAATTGTAAGTTTACCCTAGGGTCGACTCTGGGATCGACTCATAGCACAAAAAAATTCAAAAGAATGATGAAATAATTTCAAAAAATTTGAAACTCTAAGAGAAAGGATGTTTACCAAAGTATTGATCATGTGAATGATAGTTTTGAGCTTTTGAACTCTTAAGAAAAATAAAATTGAGCTCAATAGATTTGGTTCAATGAATTTTTGGTATTAAGATTTTGGAATCAGAGAGATACTTAAGCTGATGGATCAAAGATTCTTAGTTCTCTCTTAATTTTATAAAATCTATCTTCACTTAAGGCCTTGGTAAAGATGTCAGCCAATTGATTTTCAGTACAAATATAATCAAGAATTATATCTTTATTTTGGATATGTTCTCTTATGAAATAATGCCTATTTTCAATATGTTTTGATCTAGAATGCTGAATTAGATTTTTAGTTCGATTTATAGCACTAGTGTTATCACATCTTATGGAAGTTTCATTGAGTTTGATGCCAAAGTCTTCAAGTTATTGCTTAATCCACAAGATTTGAGCACAACAACTTCTGGCTACAATGTATTCGGCTTCGTCGTAGATAGTGCTATCGAGTTTTGCTTCTTGCTAAACCAAGAGATTAAGTTAACTCCAAAAAATTGACAAGTTCTACTAGTACTTTTTCTATCTAATCTACATCCAGCAAAATTGCATCTGAATATCTTATCAAGTCAATTGATGAGTCCTTAGAATACTATAGTCCTAGAGTTTGTGTACCATTTAAATATCTAAGGATTCTTTTAACTGCATTCAAGTGAGATTCTTTTGGATTTGATTGAAGTGAGCACAAAGACAAACACTAAACATAATATCTGGTCTACTAGCAGTTAAATACAATAGAGAACCAATCATGTCTCTATAAAATTTTAAGTCTACATTTTTACCTCCTTCATCCTTGTCAAGCTTACATGATGGGCTCATGGGTGTACCAATTGCTTTGAAGTTCTCCATTCTAAATTTTTTAAGTAGTTCTTTTATGTACTTGCTTTGGGTGATGGAGATTCCTTCCTTTGTTTGTTTGATTTGGAGTCCGAGAAAGAATATAAGTTCTCCCATCATGCTCATCTCGAACTCCCCCTGCATGAGCTTAGCAAAATCTTGACAAAGAGTTTCATTAGTAGACCCAAAAATAATGTCATCAACATATATTTGTATAACTAATATATCATTTTAATTTTTTTTAATGAAAAAGGTTGTGTCTACATTTTTCTTGAAAAATTATTATTAAGCAAAATTTGCTTAGCCTTTCATACCAAGCCCTAGATGCTTGTTTCAAACCATATAATGCTTTGTTTAATTTAAAAACATGATTAGAAAAAGTATGATTTTCAAAACTGAAGGTTGTTCTACATAAACTTCTTTAGTAATATATCCATTTAGAAAAGCACTTTTGACATCTATTTGGAATAACTTAAAATTCATAAAGCAAGCATATGCAAGTAGAAGTCTAATTGCTTCTAATCTAGCAACAGGTACAAAGGTCTCATCAAAATCAATTTCTTCTTCTTGATTATAACCTTTTGCAAGTAATCTCGCTTTATTTCTTATCACATTTTCATGTTCATCCAATTTATTCTTATATACCCATTTTGTGCCAATTATTGAATAATTTTTAGGTCTTGAAACTAAAGTCCATATATTATTTCTTTCAAATTGATTAAGTTCTTCTTGCATTGCATTTATCCAATTATAATCTTTTTCAGCTTCATCTACGATTTTAGGTTCAAGATGAGAGACAAAAATAAAATGATTGAATGCATCTCTAAGTGAAGAGCGAGTTCTTACACCATATGTAGGATCACCAATGATTAGTTTCTTGGAGTGATTATGATCATACCTCTATTCTTTGGGTAGATCATTTGTACCTTGAGGTTGTTCTTGTTGTTCTTTACCTTCCTCATCCTGTTTGTCTTCATGTTCTTCATTATCTTAAATGGTTGAGTCTTTTAGAGTGATCTCCTTCATCCCTTCTATAAGAAGATCTGCATCATCAATACCTTCATTCTTCCTTGAAGGAAGATCGTTAGTTTCATCAAAAATAATATGTATTGACTCTCTACTATTAAAGTTCTTTTGTTGAAAACTCTAAAAGCTTTGCTAGAAGAGGAGTAACCAAGAAAAATTACTTCATCGAATTTAGCATCAAATTTTTCTAGTCTTTCTTTATCATTGTTCAAAATAAAACATCGACAATCAAAAATATGAAAATATGCAATGTTTGATTTTCTTTCTTTTCAAAGTTTATAAGGAGTTTTCTTTAAAATTGGTCTAATTAAAGCATGGTTTAATATGTAACATGCCGTGTTAATTGCTTCCGTCCAAAAATATCTTGGAAGGTTGCTTTCACATAGCATGCTATGGGTCATTTCTTCAAAAGTTCTATTTTTTCTTTGTACTACCCCATTTTGTTGGGGTGTCCTAGGTGCTGAAAAGTTATGGTTAATACCTTTTTATCACAGAACTTTTTAAAATCTTGATTCTCAAATTCGGTTCCATGATCACTTCGAATATTTTGAATTGAAAAACTTTTTTATTTGTGACTTTTCGATAAAATTTTGAGAAAATATGAAAGTTTCATCCTTATGTGCTAAAAAGAAGATCCATGTAAAATGAGAGAAATCATCAATAATTATAAAACCATATCGTTTTTCACCTAGACTAGTAGTTCTAGTGGGTCCAAATAAATCCATGTGCAATAGTTCTAATGGTCTAGATGTTGAAACAATATTTTTAGATTTGAATGAGACTCATATTTGTTTACCCATTTGGCATGCATCACAAATTTTATCTTTTTCAAAATTTAATTTGGGTAGGCCGATAATCAATTTCTTTTTAATAAGTTTTGAAAGTGAATGCATGTTAATATGTGCAAGCCTACGATGCCAAAGCCAACTATTCTCATTAATCTTGGCATTCAAGGCTACTAGGCATTGCATTTTTATTTTGGAAAGATCATTCAAATCTACCATATAAATATCACCATGTCTATGCCCAACAAATTTAATGCCTTTATTAATAGGACTAGTTACAATGCAAACTGAAGATTTAAAAATAATTTTGTATCCTTTATCACAAAATTGACTGATGCTTAATAAATTATATTTTAAATCATCTACTAATAAAATATTTTTAATATACTTGGAGGGAGTGATACCAATGTTACCTATACTAATGATCTTTCCTTTGTCATTGTCTCCAAAGGTGACCATCCCTCCATTTTTAGCATCAAGTGTGATGAATTGGGATTATCACCAGTCATGTATCTTGAGCACCCGCTATCAAGATACCATTTTCGGTTTGCTTCTTGGGATGCAAGACACACCTACACACAAGAATCAAGTTTTGACTTTAGGTACCCAAATTTTCTTGGTCTTTTTTGGTTAGTCATAATGGTTTCTTTTGGAATCCATATTTTTTTTACATTAGAATTTTCAGATTTGTTAGAAAAATATGAATAGGATTTGTGTCCTACTCTACCACATTTAAAGCAAGTTATATTTGAAAACTTGATGTATGATGAGTTTACAAAGATATTTTTCAGAAATTTTTATTTCTTTAAAGGGTTAGATCCAAGATCGGCTTTATATAAATGGCCTTTTGATTGTCAAGTATCATATGAAGTTTATTTGAACTTAAAGTAAATTTTTCAACCATTGATTTTAACTTGGTTATCTCAATTTTTAAATTCAAATTTTCTTGAGACAGGATTGATTTTTTATTTGAAATATTTTTATTTTCTTTTAGTAAAATTGATTCTTTGATTTTAATTCTTTGTTCTTTACCCCTAACTTCTTTAGTTCATCAATTAGATCATAAAATGCTTCATGAAGTTTTTCAAAGGTAAAGTCAATAGGAGTTTCAGTATCTACCTCATTTTCATGTGCCATAAGGCACAAGTTGGCTTGTTCATTTGAGTCTTCTTCTTTGAAACTTGACTCATCACTTTCGCTCCATGTAGCCATCATGGTCTTCTTCTTGTATTTCTTGGGACCTTCTTCAGTTGTGGGTATTTAGACTTAAAGTGTCCTAATTTCTTACATTCATAACAAATAAGGGGTTGCTTCTTATCCTTCTCTTTGCTATGTTCTCCTTTTGTAGGTGGCCTCTTCCTCATTCCTTATCTTCTTTTCTTCAAAAACTTCTTAAACCTTCTAGTAATGAGGGCATTTCTTCATCCTGCTCTTCTTTTTCTATATCATCGGACTCTTTATCAGGTTGAGCAGTGGATTTGAGGATGATTATCCTCTTCTTTTTGACATCTTCTTTTGGTGTTGTTTCATGCTTAGCTCATGTATCATCAGCGATCCTAGAAGCTCTTCCAAGGGTAGGATATTCAGATCTTTAGCTTCTTAGATTGCGGTCACTTTGGCCTCCCAAGTCCTTAGTAAAGATCTAAGAATCTTTGTCACGAGATCACTGTTAGAATAAGACTTACCAAGACTTTTTAGATCATTAATAATATCAGTAAAATAAGTAAATATTTCAGTTATTGATTTATCATGCTCTATTTTAAAAAGTTCATATTTATGCACAAGCATGTTAATTTTTGATTCCTTCACTTGATTAGTTCCTTCATGAGTTACTTCTAATCTATCCCATATTTCTTTAGCTGACATGCATGTTGAAATACGATTGAATTCATTAGCATCTAGAGAAAATACAAAATATTCATGGCTTTAGCATTTAGTTGAGCCATTTTCTTATCAACCTCATCTCATTCCTTTCGACTTTGGTTGATTCCACACCATCAATTATTTAGTGGGTGTGTATGGTCTATTTACTATGATACTCCACATATCATAGTCAAGTACTTGAATAAAGATTTTCATCCGAGCTTTTCAATAGGTATAGTTTGACCTATTGAAAAGTGAAGGTCGGTTGGTGGATTGCCCCTCGGCTAGTGAAGCATCAACTTGAGTTGCCATAGATCTTTAGCTCTTTGATGGTTAAATCAAAGGAGGGCTAGAGCTCTGAGCTCTGATACCACTTGTTGCCCAGCTATGCAACCCAAGAGGAAGGGGTGAATTGGGTTTCTAAAATTTAAAGTTAATTTACAACTATGAAGATTTTATAATAATAAGTAGGATAAATATGGAGAGTGAAATTCATACAAGGTGTAGAAGCTGGATGCAAGAATGCAAGAAGATAAAAAATTTAAAAGGAGAGCAAGTAAGCACAACACAAACAAGAAGATTTATAGTGGTTCGGTGCCAATTTTACACCTACGTCTACTCCCAAATTTTTACTTGAGAATTCAAATCCACTAAACCGTATTCAATCCGAATACAACGTCGGAACCTCTGACTCTAGCTATTCCAAGCTAGAATACTTATTTTTCGAGTATAAGCCAATCCAATACAATGTCGGAACCTCCGACTCTAGCTATTCCAAGCTAGAACACTTATTTTTCATATACAAGCCAACCCAATACAATCCGATTCAAGGTTCGAATCAACCTTTCCACATTTTGGAACCCTTCCAAAATAAAAAATCAACTCAAAATATAGTACAGTAGTTAATCACACAGAAATACAGATATAGCTTCTTTAATGAGCAAATAAAGATTTAAATACACTTTACACAAAGAGAAGCAAGCTTTTCTGATTTTTCTCAAGATGGTTGAAGTCTTGAATGAGCTCTTGAGGGGTTGGTGAATTTGAAATAAAAGTTTTTTTAACTTCAAGAAGGCTCTTGCTTAGGATTGAAGTGAATGCTTGAAGAACCTTTTCAAAATTTTTTCTTTCATCTTGATTCCCTCCTTTAAGTGCCTTTTATAACTTTAAATGATGGTAGAGAGTAATCTGGACTGAAATAGAGCCATTAGAGCACATTAAATGGGAATTAAATGCAACCAAAATGAGCTAAAAACTAACCGTTGCAAAAATTTTCGTCGTAGGGGTCGACTCATGGGGTCAGCTCATATGGTGCAGAATAAAAATTGACAGTTCTGTATCTTTAGCTTGCACAGCAACAGAGATCGACTCATAGGGTCGACTCATGCATAGGGGTCGACTCATGGGGTCGACTCAATTGTGTGTGCCAGCTAAAAATAACATATCGTTCAGCCCCTTTTGACATGAGTCGACTCATGGGTCAACTCAAATATATAAACATGATTTTCTTTCAAAATACACATCCGAAAATATTAAAATTGCCTCTAATAGATTACAAATTTTCTGCTCTTGCTTTTGAGGCTTCCGAATCAGAACTTAATAAAATTATGATTTTGTCTCTGAAATATAATAAATCTTTTTCCAAGCCAAAATCATTAGTAACCCCCTCAAATATTTTGTAATCATTAAAATCAATTCAAGGAGCAACACTCGCCTGGGCCATGTGTCTGGCTGGGTCATGCCAGTTGCACCTGCAAGCCGTGGCCTACTGTGGGCCATGATCTTTTGTGGGCCATTCTTTGCATAGGCTTCTCTTCTGGACTTCTCCTTGCTGTGGTTTCACCTGTGAGCTCCTTGTGGGTCGAATTTGAGGCATATTTCTCAATAATTCTCCACTTTGACTTGACATTCGACCTTCATCTAATCTTGAGAGCTTTCTGAATGATCTCATCCTCATGCCCTAGGGCATATGCTTGTTATTCATGGATGGACAAACATGAGAGTTGAGTTAGACCGCTCGATCCTATTTTCATCATATACTATGCTCCTTCTAACCTGAGCCTGCTCGGGGTAGCCTCTTGCGATAATAGAAACTTCATCTTACGATATCGTCTGTCGTCCTCCCAAGTCTCGCATCTCATGCCCGATCTATCTGCACCTGGAGCTCCACTTTGCACTGGGCTCCCATTGACTTCTCAAGCTCCACCTCATGCTAAGCTCCCTGTCAAGAGGTAATATCTTTCATTTTTTTTCTCTTATCACAATCCTACTACCGTGCAAGACCTTTAGGATTCCTCCATCAGCTCTCCATCTGTAGTCGATTGAATCTAGTCTGTTCAATAAGATCAGATTCTTTCTGAAACTATATATATATTGGACCTCATCCAATTTTTTGACTGCTCCATCATACACCTTCATGTTGATGGTCTTGATGTCCTCGATCGCACAGCTCGATCTATCCAGTAAGTAAACAGTGCTCTCACTGCTCTCTAAGGAGTCAAATAACTCTCTTTGCAACATACATGATGCGAACATGTAGAATCCATAATCCATTGATGTAAAGAAGTACATACCTCATCTGAGACCAGAAGAACATCATTGCTATCTTCTGTATCACTACTTGCCATCACCATGATAGCCTTCGTCCGATCCCTGAGCTGTGGACAATCTCTGACATGATGTCCCAACTCATCGCACTTGTAGCATTTGATCTTGCTCGAGTACCTCATCCTGGACTTGGACCGGCCACCTCGCAATCCTTTGCCGCTTCATCTTTTGCCACCACCAGCTCCAGACACCGTCATAGCCGAGTTGCGACCTAAACTCGAGGCTCAATTCTCCTGCTTGAGAATCTCGTTCTGAAGTAGTGCAGAAGTAACCTCTTCTATTTTGATGGTGCTCTTCTCCATTAGAAAAGTAGTCACCAAAGACAAAAGAAGGGGAAGCGACGAAAGCAAGACCAATGTCCTGATCTTCTCCTCAACTTATTTTCTCACCAATGTTGAGGAGGTCAGTAAGGATCTTTTGAAAGTTACTAAGATGCTCCTGCACGCTTTGTCCCTCGATCATCTGTAGCTGGTAGAACTATTAGAGGAAGAGCATATTGGTGAGTGACTTTGCCATGTATATCTCTTCGAGCTTCGACCACATCGTCGTCGAAAATGTCTCGTCAAATATATGGATCACCATGTCATCCGCTAGGTATAAGTGGATTATACTCATTGTTTGCATCTGAAGCCGCCTCCAATCTTATACCTCCATGGTAGTCAGTTTCTCCTCGCATATAAGAGCATTGATTAATCCCTATTGGATGAGCACATCCTTCACCCTCACTTACCATAAGAAAAAATTTCTGTTTCTATCAAACTTGTTGATCTCCACCTTGATTGTGCTTGACTTTTCCATCTTCTTCAATCTTGATCAACACTGCCGCAATCTAGTGCTGGTACCACCTGGCTCTAATACCATTTGTTGGGGATCTGGTACTACTCGTTGCAGCAGAAAAAAAGAAGAAACAAAAAATACAATCAAATATATAGATCAGCCAAAGGCTCATCTTTACGGGACATGCAAGCTTCATTATGAGAAAAAAAAATTATTAGAGAAGATCATACACTCAATCCTCGTACACCAATCCCTCTCTCTCAACAAAAAATACTACCTCACAAAGCTCTCTCTCTCTAAAAGACTCCTGAAATGACCGCTATCCACTTTCTGACAGTCTGTCTGAAGCCTCTTGCTACTGCTCTCTTTTGGCACCTTTGCCACCTCTGCTCACCCACATGTCTCTGTCGCCACACCACAGGTTCTCTACTACCGCTCATGGTCTCTGTCTGCCCATAGGGCCTCTTAAAGGTCTCAGATCGAGTGAAGATTGGAGATAAAACTCTAACAAGACTCAAGAAGGTCCCTAGCCATTGGATCACGTCATAGATCAACCCCTTCAAGCCCGCGTGCTCCCAGAACCATCCGATCGTACAACTCTGTGCCTGTGCACCGTATGTACCATGCTCCCAACCAAATCACCACGTGCCACGCTAGCCAAATTGACCGAAATGCCCTATGAGCCGTGATTTCTCATGGTAAACTCTTAAGGGTTCACGCACTGGGCGTGGACCGTGTGGAAAGCACATGTGGCCGCTAGACCTCGATGAACCACTAGGCCTCTCGTGCGCTGCGCACCTGCTGGGCCGCCTCCGTGCGTGCCCATTGGGCTACGCCTATAGCCGGCCTGCATGCACCCACGCATGCCCATGCTGGACCGCACCCAATTGCACCTGTAGGCCATGGCCTGCTGTGGGTCATGCTCTCCTGCGGGTCGTTCTTCATGTGGACTTTTTTTCTAAATTTTTTTTTGCTATGATTTCATCTAAATTTTTTGTAAATCGAATTCGAGATATTTTTTTCAATACACTTACTGATATACTGTCACGGAGAAAATCAAAATTTCTGATGATACCTTTATCTTGGTATTATTGTGAGTAAATGGGTCAATTGTCTTCCATGCCTTCGTTAAGAAATAGGGCACATGGACCATAAGTGCCTTGACAAACCTTTCTGGGTACTTGTTCTGTCATTATAGGGATGGGACAGGAATAAGACTATTTTACGCTATTCACACTACCTATGGTGTAATTTAATATAAACTATAAACATGCACATAAATAAGGTAATGAATGCATATAATAATGCAACAAGATACGAGGATAATAATATAGAGAAGGGACATCAATTAAACATGTTTAATAAAATTATAAAGATATTGTGAGGTTGAGAGATTGCAATTTTAAATGACATTATTCTGTCTAAAAATGTAATTATGGAATTCCATGATCCGACAAATGGGAAGCTACAACTCTTTGTTACTTCAAAACTCGGTAAATCACAGCATAGTTGGAGATTGACCGTAGTTTCTATCCACTATCATACAACTTTAAATGTTCTTCCCCAGCTACCGCAATCTTTTACCATTAGTCTCTTTTAAGTTGACTTGAGCTGTTAGCAATTTCTTTGTCCCCCCTTTCAAACATGTTCTGAAATGAGGTCGTATGCACATTAATCCATTTTGCTTTTGCCTTTCTTTCCTCTAGTTTTGGATAAATAGGACTAAGTCAAGCACTAGTAGAAAACAACACTAGAAAAGAAAAGCTCAGATATGGTTTCTTATATACAGATTATCTCCTAATTTGCACAATTTCCAATGATTTTGTCAATCTGTACTTTCACTTTATTGTCTTGGAACGACTGTGTCACATCCATTTCAGCCTCTGTTTACAAAAAGTAATAATTCATCTAAATTGCTCAGTAACAAACTCTGTTTCTTATCTACTTCTTTTTAGATGGGGAATTTATAAACTTAATATTTTTATGAAGTCCTTTATAGGGGATATTCACAATTTATTCTGTTGTGTAACAATGTTTTGAATTCACATAAAAAACATCTGCTCTTTCTGTCCTCCCGGAACAATTCTAATGTCTTACTTGATTGCCACTTATGTCTGCAGAGCACTTGTATAGTTTCTGCAGGTCAATTTGATTGAATGTATATAAGCAAAATTCTTCTTATTATCCAAGTTCCGATAATCTCCTGGACAAACATTGATGCCTAGTAGCTCTGATAACCACTGTTTAATTACTAGAGTTTTTGTAGAAGCAGGCCTGAGAGATATCTAGAGCTGCTAAGTACCCACGAACATCACCATTCAAGAATCCCAAGCCCTGAAAATCTCCAGTGACGCAGAACTTCTCTTTGACCTCCTGCCTCCCTGCAAGGTGAGATGGAGTTGAATGAATTGATGGCCTTCGACATCAACAAACCTCATGACACCTAATTGCACTTATTAGGTGTAATCTGACTTGTAGTGACATAGTAGTCCTCTTCGTATATCATTATTCAAATTTTTGATCATAGTATATAATAGAAATATTCTAGAATAATCTAGATATCCAATCTCTATTATTAATAACCAAACCAAAGAATTCTTACTTTTCTATCGTACTTATCAAATCCATCATAAAATTATAAATCAAGAAAAAGTAAGTGGATCTAGCCCACTGAATGATGACTGCCTCCATGATGTTGTTGCTAGCAAATATCCATAATTTTTAGTTTTGGATCTTCCAAATCATTCCTACAGTGAATCTAGACTGATTTTTGTTTTTTGATCCTTCGATATAAAGATAGGCTCATAATAAATGTGCCACTAGTTCCTTGGTCTCTTTTCTCAGTGTTTAAAACTTATTCGTAGAAATGTTGAACTTTCCAATTTTCTATTTCTTATATATCTCAAATCATCCAAGATCAACCCCATTAGAGTTCAAGTCCTTTTCTTTTCCTCATGGGTAATTTGTGATTTGCTAGTGACCTTTGGTCATGTGAACATCCATTCATTATTTCAAGCGCATATGGAGCTTATCAAATTTGTAATGAATTAGAGTTGTCCCTCACTTGTATTACTGTCCTTTTTCCTATATTGTTCTTTTAAGAGCTAAATATAGATACGTACCTGGGGTCCCCGACAAAGCTTGTCCATGATGTACAAAACAAGACTGGCAACAAACTGAGATCAAATGCATTATAAGCTGCTTCTATTAGTGCCTTTTTGTGTATCAATCTATTTGGAAGAACTCACACTTGAACTTTTGCATGTTTCATCCATCGGCATTATGTCTACTATCTAAGGTTTTAAATCCCGTGGGATGGAGGTGTTCGGAATCTCCATAGAATGGGATGCCTCGTTGTCCCATCCCATCACGACTGCCATTCCGATCATGCATCTCTCTTCCTTTTTTTTTTCTTTTCTTTTCTTTTTTTCTTTCTTTTTTTCTACCTTTCTTTCTTTTCTTTTCGTTGTTCCTTTCTTTCTTTTTTCTTTTTTCTTCTTTTTCTTTTCTTTCTTTCTTCTTTCATTTCTTTCTTTTTTCTGCTCTCTTCCTTTGCTTTTTTCATTTTTTTCTTCTTTTCTTTCACTTTTTTCTTTCATCTTTCATCTTTCGTTCTTTCTGTTCTCTTTCTTCTTCCTTCCTATATGAATGAGTTTCGGAGTCCTGATCCCGTTCCAATCTCATTTTCTCATAAAATGGATTGGGACAGTCGGGATGCCCTCCGTCCCATCGGGACATAAAATATTGCTACTATCAATGATAAACTACTGTAGAGCACCCCATGTGGTCAAATCCCTGACCAAATACCTGCTTCTAGGAGAACTCCTTCTGGATTTGTGCTTCTAAGGTGAAACCATTTGGGACCATTGATTTCCTCTACTTGAGGTGTTTTAGGAGTAAGATTATAGAAGTTTTCTCAACATCGAGATCACCTGCATGTAAAATTATTCTTAGGGTTAAATTGTCTAATTACTCCTGCACGTAAGGCACCCCTTGACAGTTCACAGACATGAAGATAATTCTATTTAAAGGAAACTTCAAACCATTTCTTGAATGAACTTGAAAGAACTTCTTGATTTTTTTAAAAAGTTTTAAAGGCTACTAAACAAATAGAAAAGCCAAGAAAAAAATAAAAATAAAGAGAAAATCCAAGTGCATTAAGTGAGCATTCAAGAAAAGGTTTGAAGTTTCCAACCATGAGCATTCAAGAAGGTCTTTCCAACATGCATTAAGTAAGCATTCAATAAAGGATTTTAATGCTCTA
>NC_025993.2:135587272-135590506 GCF_000442705.2 Elaeis guineensis
GATCCTCTCTCTTTTTCTCTATGGATATTTCGTTGATCTCAGGCTTTTTCTTGCAAATTTCGGATCCTCTCTTCTGTTCTTCTCTTTTTCCTCTCTTTCTCTTCACATTTGATTTCACGTTTGATCCGCTATTTAATCTGCAATTTCTTTCATCATTTAAAGCATTTTGTAGCATTAGAAGCAAGAGAAAACAATTTAGGCAGATAAAGAGCCGTTAGAGGATTTTTAGGAAGCATAAATGGCAATTAAAACGGGCAAAAAAATAGCCGTTGCTGACATTTCCCGTCGCAGGGGTCGACTCATGAGTCGACTCATGCTTCAGGGTCGACTCATGAGTCGACCTCTGTTGCAAAAACCAGAGAATCTTTTCTGGAATTTTTGGCTCAAATTAGCAGGGGTCGACTCATGAGTCGACTCATGCCTTGTGGGTCGACTCATGAGTCGACTCACAGGTCGTGCCAAGCCAAAAACTAGCGTGCCAAGGAATTTTTGCGTGCCAATCAGCTCACAGTGCCATGAGTTGACTCATGAGTCGACTCATGCACTTCAAACCTTCATAACTTCAAAAATATAAGTCCAAACACAATGAAATTTTTACCAATAGATTTCAAATCATTGTTCTACCAAATGGTACTATCAAATCAGGATTTTAGTGAAATTATGATTTTGCCCTTGAAGAGCATAAGGACTTTTTCATTTTAAAATATTGTATCCCTTCAATCTGCTTTGTAATCATCAAAATCAATCTAGGAGCAACAATCTCCCCTTTTTGATGATGACAAACATATGAACAAAAATATTTATGTTAATGCATTAATTTCAAAAGAATCCATTATAGGTGTATATGCTTGAAAAGAGTATGATTCTTTTGGCATGTAATATAAATGCAAAAATAGTTTGTCCATTTTCTTAAAGATTGAAAAGGATATTAGATCATTTGAGTTCAAGATATATCAGAGCAAGAGAAGATAAATAACTTTTTCTATGTATCAGAGCAAAAATAATTTTACAGTGATATCAGAAAAGATTTATAATGTATCAGAGCAAGAAAATTTTTAATGTATCAGAGAAAATTTCATACAGTATCAGAGCAAATGTTATAATATATAGAGAAACCTTCACACTGTATCGGATCAAATTTATCATGTATCAGATCAAGTTGAAGAAATTGTAGGATGTATCAGAGTAAAACAAATTTCTTATTGATGTATCAAGGTGAGTAAAATTTCAAAAGCAAGTTTGAATATCAGAGCATATATATATAAAAAAAATACTTATTTGTATTGTACTCATGATTTTGCTTTTGATGGATAACTTTTTGTTAAAGTTCTGTCTGATACCAAATTTTGATACCAAAATTCTCAAAGTTTTGTTTAATCTTTCAATCCTTGTTTTTGTCTAATTTCTTCAATATTTGTTTAATTTCTTCAATATTATTTTAATTTCTCCAATATTTGTTTTGTTTAATTTCTCCCCCTTTTCTCATAATTTAGGGTTTTGCTTTTTGTCTAATTTCAATTTTTGTTTAATTTTAATTTCTCCCCCTTTTTGACATCATCAAACATAGTTAACTCTTTCTTTTCCTGAAAATATTCTTTAATTTCTTCCTCTTTAGAGTTTTTCACAGATGTTTGCTCCCCCTTAATATAGCAATTATCAATAGCAAACAACAACAAGGAGAAGATAATATTTCAACAGATGTATCGAGATTGAAATATAACCAAAATATAATCATTACAAAGAGGTAGAAATATAGGTAAAAGATGATTCCATTAATATCATAATTGTTTCAATACATAAAATTCAACCAGCTAAATGTCAATACATGGCCCCAAGGTATAGATCCTAGAACAAGATACTAACTCCTAAGATCTAGATAAGTCAATGATCAGAGTCATCAGATATAGGGTGAGGAGATGATGGATCAGAAGTGCGTCCTCTACCCCGTCTGCCTCTGCCACGAGTAGAGAAAGATGAACTGGGTGGCTGAGAACGCTGAGATACTAGGGCTGATACCATGAGTCTGATAGAATCAAGTACGTTCAGTGCTCTGAAACAGATTGAAGTAGAGCAGTGAACTGGGTGGTAGCATGCTCACTCGATCCTCTGATCTCTTTCCTCAGTAGCTCATATCCACCTTCTAATGCTCCTCTGAGCCTTCCAGCCTCTGCAGTGAGGTCTGTGACCTCAATAGTAGACTCCTGTGGCTGGGGATGGGCCAATGCAAGAACTTGCCCCTGCAAGTCAAGAACTCTGCCAGTAAGTCTCCAGACTGTATCCTCAAGCTGCTGTATCCTGACGGACTGATCTGATATCATCTGAAACACAGTGGAGATGTGGGGAGTAATGGTCTGATCAGAAGAGGTAGCTCCAGGTGCAAAAGAAGTACTACTCCACTGGCTAGACAGCAAAGAAGCCACACGCTGTGAAATATGCTCGATCTGATCGTCAGCCAGTCTGAACTCTGAATGAGGTGCTCTACTCTCTGGCTGATACACTGGTGTGGGCATCCTAGTAAACTCAGAAGGGCCAGCCTCAGTATCAGGAATGAACTGGGTATCTGGTGAAGCTGCCCTGAAGTCATGTACAGGAGAAGATGGACCTTCTTCTTCTACTCTGCCTTCAGTTCTGTCTTCAGCTCTTTCCTCAGCTCTCTCCTCAGCTCTTTCTTCAGAGCCCTTGATCCAACCACCAACAGTCTTTGTAATTCCCATTCGGTGCAGGCTGTGTTGGTTGAAAGTGTCCACATGTGAGAGCTTGGTAGGTGTCTCCCCCTCACAGCTAACTCTAAACCTCCTAAATACTCTAGTAAGGGCCATTCCATAAGGCAAGTGTGCCTTGGATCTGTTCAAAGTTTCTCTCATGGCCTCTATCATAAGTGCAGGGAGGTTTAGGGGGGTCTGAGTGATGATATGAAACATGACACATACATCTCTGCCAGATAGTAAGTCATGTCTACCACTCCTAGGAAAGAATAGTTTTGTCACAATCTGATGCAGGACCCTCATCTCAATGGACAGTAGCTTTGCTTCCAATCTGTTTAAACTTCCTGAAAAATCTTCACCTAAGATAATTCTGATCCCTTCTTCTTTAATTGGGAGTTCCATATATGAGTATCCTTCACTAGGCAACTGAAGTATCTCTCCCAATATCCTAGAATCCAAACAGATGTCAATCCCCTTTACAGTTGAAGTCACAGACCCGTTTCCATAATTTAGGTTCTGGTAGAACTCT
>NC_025993.2:135590606-135656014 GCF_000442705.2 Elaeis guineensis
CCTTGGGTTGCATAGCTGGGCAACAAGTGGTATCAGAGCCGGTGCTCTAGCCCTTCTTTGATCTAACAATCAAAGAGCCAAAGATCTATGGCAACCCATGTGGTACTTCTCTAGCCGAGGGGCAATCAACAAACCGACCTCCACTTTTCAATGGGTCTAATTACACCTATTGGAAAGCTCGGATGAAGATTCATACAAGCACTCGACTATGATATGTGGAGTATCATAGTGAATGGTCCTCACACACCCACCAAGATTATAGATGGTGAGGAGTCAACCAAACCCGAGAAAGAATGGGATGAGGTTGATAAGAAATTGGCACAATTAAATGCCAAAGCCATGAATGTTCTTTATTGTGCACTAGATGCTAGTGAATTCAATCGCATTTCTACTTGTGCATCTGCTAAAGAAATATGGGATAGGTTAGAAGTAACTCATGAGGGAACAAATCAAGTAAAAGAGTCTAAAATAAATATGCTTGTACATAAATATGAATTGTTCAAAATAGAGCATGATGAGTCCATAACTGTCATGTTTACTCATTTTACTGATATAATTAATGGTTTGAAGAGTCTTGGCAAATCTTATACTAACAGTGAACTTGTAAGGAAGATTCTCAGGTCACTGCCAAGAACTTGGGAAGCCAAGGTGACTGCCATCCAAGAAGCAAAGGACTTGAACACTCTACCTCTAGAAGAGCTTCTTGGATCCTTGATGACTCATGAACTTAGCATGAAGCAACATCAAGAGGATGAAGTCAAAAAGAAAAGAACCATTGCCCTCAAATCCACAACTTCGCCTGATTATGAAACGGATGAATCTGAAGATGAAGAACAGGATGAAGAGATGGCACTCATCACCCGAAATTTAAGAAGTTTCTAAGAAAAAGGAAACAGGGGATGAGAAAAAAATTCACAAAAGGGGAACAAAGCAAAGAAAAAGAGAAAGATCAACCCCTTACATGCTACGAGTGCAAGAAGCCGGGACATTTCAGATCCGAATGTCCACAACTGAAGAAAGGTCCCAAAAAGTTCAAAAAGAAGGCAATGATGGCGACTTGGAGTGCGAGTGATGACTCAAGCTCCGATGAGGAAACCTCAACAGAACAAGCCAATCTGTGCCTGATGGCACATAAAAATGAGGTAACTTTTGAATCCACTAGTGAATTCACATTTGAAGAATTGCATGAAGCATTCTATGACTCAATTGATGAATTAAAGAAACTAGGGAAGAAAAACAAAGAACTGAAATTGGAAAATCAGTCCTTAGTGAAACAAGCTGAAATTCTTTCAATTGAAAAACTCACCTTAAGTCAAGAAAATCAAAACTTAAAGGATGAAATTAACAAGCTGAAATCTATAGTAGATAAGTTCACCTTAAGTTCAAACAAACTAAATATGATCCTTGAAAATCAGAAAGCTATATATGATAAGGCTGGACTTGGCTATAAACCTCTGAAGAAACAAAAGTTTCTGAAGGATATTTATGTAAATTATTCAGGTAACAAGCCTACAAATATTACTTGTTTCAAATGTGGTAGAATAGGACATAAATCATACACATGCCTTAAATCTACCAATACAACTATAAAGAAAATATGGGTTCCAAAAGGAACCATTCTGACTAACCCAAAAGGACCCAAGAAAGCTTGGGTACCTAAGACAGAGACTTGACCTTTGCTTGCAGGTGTGTCTAGCATCCCAAGAAGGAAACAGAAATGGTATCTTGACAGTGGATGCTCGAGACACATGACTGGTGATGAATCACAATTCATCACGCTTGATGCTAAGGATGGAGGGATGGTCACCTTTGGAGATAATGGCAAAGGAAAGATCATCGGGATAGGTAACATTGGTATCACTCCCTCCAAATACATTGAGAATGTTTTATTAGTTAAAGGTTTAAAGCATAACTTACTTAGCATTAGTCAATTCTGTGATAAAGGGTATAAAGTAATTTTTGAATCATCTGTTTACATTGTGACTAGTCCTATTAACGATGGCATTAAATTTATAGGACATAGGCATGGCAATGTTTATATGATAGATTTGAATGACTTAGCCAAATTAGACATGCAATGCCTAGTATCCTTGAATGCTAAAATCAATGAGACTAGTTGGCTGTGGCATCGTAGACTTGCACATATAAGCATGCATTCTCTTTCAAAATTAATTAAAAAGATTTAGTTCTCGGTTTGCCAAAACTGAATTTTGAAAAGGATAGAATTGTGATGCATGCCAATTAGGTAAACAAACTAGAGTATCATTTAAATCCAAAAATACTGTTTCAACTTCTAGACCATTAGAGCTCTTACATATGGACTTATTTGGACCAACAAGAACCACCAGTCTAGGAGGAAAAAGATATGGCTTTGTAATTATAGATGATTACTCTCGTTTTACTTGGGTTTTCTTTTTGGCTCACAAAAATGAAACTTTTCATATTTTCACTAAATTTCATCGAAAAGTTTCTAATGAAAAAGGGTTTTCAATTCAAAATATTAGAAGTGATCATGGAACTGAATTTGAAAATCAAGATTTTGAAAATTTTTGTGATGAAAATGGAATTGGCCATAACTTCTCTGCTCCTAGGACACCCCAACAAAATGGGGTAGTTGAAAGGAAAAATAGAATCTTAGAAGAAATGGCCCGTACCATGCTTTGTGAAAGCAACCTTCCAAGATATTTTTGGGCGGAAGCTATTAACACAGCATGTTACATTTTAAATCATGCTTTAATTAGATAATTTTTAAAGAAAACCCCCTATGAACTTTGGAAAGGAAGAAAACCAAATATTGCATATTTTCATGTCTTTGGTTGCCGATGTTTTGTATTAAATAATGGAAAAGAAAACTTGGTAAATTTGATGCAAAATCAGATGAAGCAATCTTTTTAGGTTACTCCTCCACTAGTAAAGCATTTAGAGTTTTCAACAAAAGAACTTTAGTAGTTGAGGAGTCCATACATGTTGTTTTTGATGAATCTAACGATCTTCCTTCAAGGAAGAATGAGGGTGTTGATGATGCAGAGCCACTAATAGAAGGTATGAAGGAGATCACTCTGAAAGACTCAGCAACTCCAGAAGACAAGGATCAAGAAGATAAACAAGATGAGAGAAGTGAAGAAATTCAAGAACAACCTCAAGGTACAAATGACCTACCCAAGGAATGGAGGTATGTTCACAACCACCCTAAGGAGTTAATTATCGGTGATCCTATGCATGGGGTAAAAATACGTTCTTCACTTAGAGATGTACTTAATCATTGTGCTTTTGTATCTCAACTTGAACCTAAAACTTTTGAAGAAGCTGAAAATGATCATAACTAGATTAATGCTATGCAAGAGGAACTTAATCAATTTGAAAGAAATAATGTTTGGACCTTAGTATCAAGACCTAAAGATTATTCAATAATTGGCACAAAATGGGTCTTTAGAAACAAATTAGATGAGCATGGAAATGTAATTAGAAATAAAGCAAGACTGGTTGCTAAGGGATATAATCAAGAAGAAGAATTGATTTTGATGAAATCTTTGCACCTGTTGCTAGATTAGAAGCTATTAGACTTCTACTTGCATATGCTTGCTTTATGAATTTCAAGTTATTTCAAATGGATGTTAAAAGTGCATTTTTAAATGGATATATCTCTGAAGAAGTATATGTAGAACAACCCCCTGGATTTGAAAATCATGTTTTTCCTAATCATGTCTTTAGATTAAATAAAGCTTTATATGGATTAAAACAAGCACCTAGAGCATGGTATGAAAGGCTAAGCAGATTTCTACTAAATAATGGTTTTTCAAGAGGCAATGTAGATACAACCCTATTTATTAAAAGAAATCAAAATGATATGCTAATTATACAAATTTATGTTGATGACATAATTTTTGGGTCTACTAATGAATCCCTTTGTCAAGACTTCGCTAAGCTTATGCAGGGGGAGTTCGAGATGAGCATGATGGGAGAACTCACCTTCTTCCTCGGACTCCAAATCAAACAATCAAAAGAGGGAATCTCCAACACCCAAAGCAAGTACACCAAGGAACTACTCAAAAGATTTGGAATGGAGAACTGCAAACCAATTGACACACCAATGAGTCCCTCATGTAAGCTTGACAAGGATGATGAAGGTAAAAGCGTAGACTTAAAATACTATAGAGGTATGATTGGCTCATTATTATATTTAACTGCAAGTAGGCCTGATATAATGTTTAGTGTTTGCTTATGTGCTAGATATCAAACTAATCCTAAAGAATCTCATTTGAATGCTGTTAAAAGAATCCTTAGATACTTAAATGGTACTCAAACTCTAGGGTTATGGTACTCTAAGGACTCACAAATTAATTTATTAGGATATTCAGATGCTGATTTTGCTGGATGTAAATTAGATAGAAAAAGCACAAGTGGAACTTGTCAATTTCTTGGAGTTAATCAAATCTCATGGTTTAGCAAGAAATAAAATTCGGTGGCACTGTCTACGGCTGAGGCCGAATACATTGCAGCCGGAAGTTGTTGTGCTCAAATCTTGTGGATTAAGCAACAACTCGAAGACTTTGGAATCAAACTTAATGAAACACCAATAAGATGTGACAACACAAGTGCCATAAATCTATCTAAAAATCCAATTCGACACTCAAGATCCAAACATATTGAAATAAGACATCATTTCATAAGAGAACATGTTCAAAACAAAAATATAATTCTTGAATATGTTTGCACTGAGAATCAATTAGCTGATATCTTTACAAAGACCCTTAGTGAGGATAGATTCTGTGAAATTAAGAGAAATCTAGGAATTCTAGATCCATTTGCCTAAAATTTCTCAATTTCCAAAGAATTGATTAGAGCTCAATTTTCAACATCTATCCTGGTCCCAAAAGCTCAAATTTATCATTCTAAGAACTTATCATTGAGCAAAATTCCTTCACTCAAAATTTCAAATTTTTTTGGAATTTATTCACATTTTTTCTGATTTTCTGAACTTCATGAGTCGACCCCCATGAGTCGACTCAATGGCAAACTTGTAAATCCCACCAACTTTCAACGGATTCATTGTTTTTATAAGGGTTACTGTTTGTGAGACGACTCATCTTCCCATCGTTCTTCTTCCAAAAGCCGTCTTCTCCAACTCTTCTTGCTCCAAATCCAAGGATTAATTTCAAGGCAATTCTCCCTCCTCCTCTCCACCAAAAATCGCCTCCTTCAAAAGGATTTTCTATGCTTTCTCGCTTTGCTCGGCGTGGTTGGAACGTGCCCTAGCACTTTACCGAACTTCCAAAATCCACTTCTTTTCTCCACCAAAATCCTTCTTCACTCTCTTGTGATCCCTCCTCCACTCAATTCAAGTCTTCTTGTCTGCTACTTTAGTGGATATGGCTCCAAAGATGAAGCTTCCCCAAAGAAGGAAATCAATCCGTGAGCCTGAAGAAATTGTCCGAAAGAAAAGGCATGCTCAGTCTTCAACTGATCCCACTCCAGTTTCAGTACCTACTCAAGGTCCCTCTCAATCCTCCATAAGCCCCAGTGTAAATCCTCTTTCTGATAGAAAAGTAGAAACCGGGAAAAATATAGATTTTTGGTTCTTTGAGAAAGAAGGTTTTACTTTTGCAAGTAAAATTAAAAACCAAGGATGGGAACTCTATTGCTCTCTTAAGGAAGTCACCTATGTTGACCTAGTTAGAGAATTCTACCAGAATCTACATTATGGAAACGGGTCAGTGACTTCAACTGTAAAGGGAATTGATATCTGCTTGGATTCTAGGATATTGGGAGAAATACTTTAGTTGCCTAGTGAAGGATATTCATATATGGAACTCCCAATTAAAGAAGAGGGGATCAGAATTATCTTAGGAGAAACTTATTCAGGAAGTTTAAACAAGTTAGAAGCAAAGATTTTGTCCATTGAGATAAGGGTGCTGCATCAGATAGTTTCAAAGCTCTTCTTTCCTAGGAGTGGTAGACATGACTTACTTTCCAGCAGAGATGTATGTGTCATGTTTCATGTCATCACTCAGACCCCCTTGAACCTCCCTGCACTTATGATAGAGGCCATGAGAGAAACTTTGAACAGATCCAAGGCACACTTGCCTTATGGTATGGCCCTTACTAGAGTATTTAGGAGGTTTGGAGTTAGCTGTGAGGGGGAGGCACCTACCAAGCTATCTCATGTGGATACTTTCAACCAACACAGCCTGCACCGAATGGGAATTACAAAGACTGTTGGTGGTTGGATCAAGGGCTCTGAAGAAAGAGCTGAGGATAGAGCTGAAACAAGAGCTGAGGACAGAACTGAAGGCAGAGTAGAAGAAGAAGGTCCATCTTCTCCTGTACATGACTTCAGGGCAGCTTCACCAGATACCCAGTTCATTCCTGATACTGAGGCTGGCCCTTCAGAGTTTACTAGGATGCCCACACCAGTGTATCAGCCAGAGAGCAGAGCACCTCATTCAGAGTTCAGACTGGCTGACGATCAGATCGAGCATATATCTCAGCGTGTGGCTTCTTTGCTATCTAGCCAGTGGAGTAGTACTTCTTTTGCACCTGGAGCTACCTCTTCTGATCAGACCATTACTCCCCACATCTCCACTGTATTTCAGATGATTTCAGATCAGTCCATCAGGATACAGCAGCTTGAGGACACAGTCTGGAGACTGACTGGCAGAGTTCTTGACTTGCAGGGGCAAGTCCTTGCTTTGGCCCATCCCAAGCCACAGAAGTCTACTATTGAGGTCACAGACCTCACTGCAGAGGCTGGCAGGCTCAGAGGAGCACTAGAAGGTGGATATGAATTACTGAGGAAAGAGATCCGAGGATCGAGTGAGCATGCTACCACTCAGTTCACTGCTCTACTTCAATCTGTTTCAAGAGCACTGAACATACTTGATTCTATCAGACTCACCCTTTCTGTTCAGTCCTTAGCATCTCAGCGTTCTCAGCCACCCAGTTCATCTCGTTCTCCTGCTCGTGCCAGAGGCAGACGGGGTAGAGGATGCACTTCTGATCCATCATCTCCTCACCCTATCTCTGATGACTCCGATCATTGACTTATCTTGATCTTTACTAGATCCTAGGTGTTAGTATCTTGTTCTAGGATCTATACCTTGGGGCCATGTATTGACAATTAGCTGGTTGATTTTTATAATATGAACTATGTATTGAAACAATTATGATATTAATGGAATCATCTTTTACCTATATTTCTACCTTTTGTAATGATATTGATCATAGTTTGGTTATATATATTCTCCTTGTTGAAATATTATCTTCTCTTTGTTGTTGTTTGCTGTTGATAATTGCTATATTAAGGGGGAGCAAACATCTGTGATATACTCTAAAAGGAGAGAAATTAAAGAATATTTCTGAAAAAGGAAAAGTTAACCATGTCTGATGATGTCAAAAAGGGGGAGAAAGTAAACAATTAAACAAAAAGCAAGCAACTCGTTAAAAGCAAAACCCTAAATTATGAAAGAAAAAGGGGGAGAAATTAAACAAAAAGCAACTCATCAAAGGCAAAACCCCAAAAGCAAAATTACAAATTATGAGAAATTTGGCATCAAACAGAAATTAAACAAAAAGCAATTCAATTATAGAGAAATTAAACAAAAAGCAATTCAATTATTGAGAAATTAAACAAAAAGCAACCCATCAAAAGCAAAATTACAAATTATGAGAAATTAATTGAAGAATTTAAAGAACAATACCAAAAGTACAATGCTAAGTACAATGCAATTATGTAACTTTTAAATTACTTCTTTACATATGCTCTGATTTACTTTAAAAATTTAAATATGCTCTGATATATTTCAAAATTCAGACTTGCTCTGATACATCTTTTGAAATTTACCTTGATACATCTTAAGAAATTTAACTTACTCTGATACTCCCTAAAATTTCTTTTAACTTGCTCTGATACATTATAAAATTTGCTCTGATACAGTGTGAAATTTTCTCTGATACATTATAAAATTTGCTCTGATACAGTGTGAAATTTTCTCTGTTATATTATAACATTTACTCTGATACATTGTAAAATCTTTTCGGATAACATTGTAAAAATTATTTTTTTCTTGCTCTGATATATTGAAAAATTTATTTTTCTCTCTTGCTCTGATATATCTTAAACTCAAAATGATCTAATACTCTTTTCAAATGTTTATGAAAATGGACAAACTATTTTTGCATATGACCATTTATATCACATGCCAAAAGAATCATATTTTTCAAGCATATACACCTATAGTGCATTCTTTTGAAATTAATGCATTCACATAAATGCTTTTGTTCAAGTGTTTTGTCATCATCAAAAAGGGGGAGATTGTTGCTCCTAGATTGATTTTGATGATTACAAAGCAGATTGAAGGGATACAAATAGTTTTAAAATGAAAAAATCCTTATGCTCTTCAAGGGCAAAATCATAATTTCACTAAAATCCTGATTTGATAGTACCATTTGGTAGAACAAATGATTTGAAATCTATTGGTAAAAATTTCATTGTGTTTGGACTTATATTTTTGAAGTTATGAAGGTTTGTAGTGCATGAGTCGACTCATGAGTCAACTCATGGCACTGTGAGCTGATTGGCACGCAAAAATTCTCCTTGGCACGCTAGTTTTCTGGCTTGGCACGACCTGTGAGTCGACTCATGAGTCGACCCACAAGGCATGAGTCGACTCATGAGTCGACCCCTGCTAATTTGAGCCAAGAATTTCCAGAAACGCATTCTCTGGTTTTTGCAACAGAGGTCGACTCATGAGTCGACCCCTGCGACGGAAAATGTCAGCAACGGCTATTTTTTTGCCCGTTTTAATTGCCTTTTATGCTTCCTAAAAATCCTCTAACGGCTCTTTATCTGCCTAAATTATTTTCTCTTGCTTCTAATGTCATAAAATGCTTTAAATGGTGAAAGAAATTGCAGATTAAACAGCAGATCAAACGTGAAATCAAAAAGAGAAAAATGAAAGAGAGGATCCGAAATCTGCACGAAAAAGCCTGAGATCAATGAAATATCCAAAAAGAAAAAGAGAGAGGATCCATAATATACAAGAGAGATTGTGAAAGAGAAAAGCAAGAGCATTCAAGAGGATCTTTCAAGCCTATTGTTCAAACTTGATCTAGAGATCTTCCAAAGCTTTCAAGAGATCTTCAATCAACAAACAACCTCTTCTCAAGAATTCGTTCAAGCGTTCATCCATCTTGAGAAAATCCGAAAAGGGGTTCTTCATTTGAGTAAAGTTTTTATTATTATATTCGCTCATTTAAAGGAGCTGTTATTGTATTAATCTATGCTCAAAATTTTCTAACTCTTTGTGAGTTTTTGTTCTTGTTTTTGGAGGATTTCCAAAACAAGGAAAGGTTGATCCGAACCTGAAATCGGAGTGTTTTGGGTTTACTTGTACTCGGAAAACAAGTGATCTAGCTTGGGATAGCTAGTGTCGGAGTTTCCGACGTTTTGTATTCAGGTTGAATACAAGCATAGTGGATTGAAATTCCCAAGTAGGAGCTTGGGGAGTGGATGTAGGTGCAAGGTTGGCACCGAACCACTATAAATCCTTGTATTTGTGGTGTGCTTTATCGCTTTACCTTATTTCTTTATTATATCCTTGCAATTCTGCTTCAGGTAATTAATATTGAATTAAAATCTTTGTCTTGTTCATCATATGTTATAAATTAAGTCTAAATTTTTAGAAACCCAATTCACCCCCCCTCTTGGGTTGCATAGCTGGGCAACATGTACTAATCAAAGTGACCATCTAGCAATGGTATCCGATGATCGGATAGATCGAATAGTCACAATTGCAACACTCAGAACCTACATGAATATGGTTACTGTATAATTCATCCTTTTGACCTCTGTGTTTAGGATGACTCAGGGTTAAACTGTCAACTCTGATTAGATCATCCGAATCGTGCTCAACTCAAATAGTCCTGTGACTTCTCATAAAGACTACCCTGGCCAAGGTTTTGCTAAATTAAAATACGACTGTACACAGCTCCTAAACTGAAGTGGTCAATCCTATCTTGACACACGCACCGACAAGTCAAGTACTTGACTACACCCAGCAGCTTTCCGTCACTGAATTAGAAATTCAGGTAGTCCAATGCCTAAGTGCAGTGAGTTGCTTGCAGTCACCGTGGCGGTCTCAGGTCGGAGGGATATTTATTCCCATATTCCATCGAAGCAAATCTTGATAGCAGAAATAGCTCCAGAGTCAGTCATGATCAGTGCAGATGTATCCTTACATCTCATCTGTATGCCATACCAGTATCTCCACACTCATTGGTTAAGAGGACAACCAACCTATATGACACACAACGACCTATGCTTGATAAACATTGTCGTCCTTGGTAACAATGTATCATTTGGTCGCGAACAGATTTAAGGACTAAATGATAAATCCTCCTTTGTCGAGTCTAAATAGTCCTAAGGACTTCATCACAACATAGGAGTTCATTAGAAGATGAAATATTTTGTGATGAAAAATGTCAAAATAATTTTTTATTAATTCATAATTCATGTACATATACAAAAATGAGCACAACTATCAACAGACTGACGATTGGCTTTGGGACACTATTCCCAACACGTTCATCTTTTTCAGTAAAAGGTGACTTAGTCATCTTTTCAAGAAGACAAGACTCACAGGTCGGCAATGATTCACAATCATTGATATTGAGGATACCCTCTTATGCTAACCTGTTTATCCTACTTTTATTAATATGACTGAGCCTGCAATGCCAAAGGTAGGCATCTGTGATATTATCTAATTTTGAATGTTTATTTGGAATGTACATTACACTCATAGATTGTGACAATACATAAATGCCATTTCTTAATTATCTTTATATTATTGTAACATCATTTATAATAATATCATAATAATCATTCTTTATTGATAAACTATAACCATTTTTGGCCAAAAGATCAATAGAGATTATATTCATCAAGAAAAATGGACAATAATGACAATCACTTAAAATGATAATATTAGATTTGAAAACAAGCTTGACAACTCCTACAGCCCGGATTGAAAATTGACTTCCATCTCCTGTATTTAGGAATCTCTCATCGTTCTCAAATTTTCTACTAACTTGAAGTCCTTGCAATGAATTGCATATGTGAACTGGATTTTTGGTATCCAATACCCAGGTAGTAGTATCATATGTAGAGAAATTATAAGGTGTTATCATATAAGCACTTTGATCTGCAACTATTTGCTCATTTCTCTTTAGCCTATTAGGGTCATAGTCTACTTGACTCGATTCAGCTCTAAACTTTTTAGCTAGATTGGGCTCAAGATCAATATTCAACTTTTGATATTGGCTATCGAAGTTGGATCCAATAAGCTCATTACTGTCAAACAGTGAGTGGAGCGACTAATTACTAGCCATTTTTGAAAAAAAAAAAACATAGATCTAATTAATATATGAATTAATCAAGCCTAAAGACATGGACTTTAGTTTAAAGGTTCTCCTACTATTTTATATGAATTAGTAGCCTCTACCTTCAATTCGAAGAATTATCTTAATTCCTTAGCGGATACTAGAATCCACACAGACTACATACCAGCCCGAGTATGGCTCGATCAATCTATATGCATCTATGGATAGATTCTCAATCAATTATTTCTTTAAATAATTTTTAGTAATTAATTTTATCTCAAATTTTATTTCAGTAGGCGATGGGCCTCAATTGAAAGTCCTGGTTAGGTCTAACCATTAATATGAACCTACTAAGTGATTCTAACTAATGAATAATCAAGCTTGAGTATAGCTTGTCCAATCCAATCATTCATCAGATAGTACAACAGAATCATCATATGATGAATAATAATTTCATCATTTAGAGAAACACCAGATGGATGGTGCCTGTAATATCAATTAGAAATAATGGATCCATTATCATTCATCTTAATGGGAGGCTATGATCTAGTTATCACCATACTAGCTCATTTTATGGTCCTAATAATTTAAAAAATTTGGTTAACACAATTTAATAGAATTAAATGCACAGACTAGCTAATCTTAGTCCTTCCATTGACTTCACCAAGTCAGATTAGGATGGATTAAAAACAAGCTGGTCCTACTCACAAGTCATCAATCTTCCACTGACTTCATCAAGTCATGTCGAGGATAAAGATAAGTCAAACTAGGGGCACCTAAATCAGTCAAACTAATTTTTTAGTAAGCATAGGTCAATCCTAATCATTAAGCAATCTGATCAAAACTTGATTCACCATATTGGCCAGATAGTGAGATCAGTGGGAGGAATATGCCATTAACTCATCATAGACTCAATCTATATGAGTAGCTCCCAATTAATAACCATCGATCAAGACTGTCAAACTTACCTTAGACACTAACTGGTTAATCAGTTTCAATTGGATCTACTTATGGATTTAAGTTCGACCGCTGAGCTCAAGATCAAAGTCCATTTGGGTCTAATCAAAGATATGAACTCGACCAACTACAACTATTGTATTGGCTCTAGAAAAATCTTGATTTAATCTAATTTTTCTTCTTAGTCTATTTGACCTTTGATTCTAACCCTAGGTCTAACCCAATTAGGAGGACTTGATCAAATTAACTCATAAACCCATTACCCATATTTTATGCAAATGACATTAGATCTTTAATTTATAATTCTAGATCTAATAGGTTCAACTTAATTCTCAATTAAGTTTGAGACTGTGGGTAGGGGTTTGATATTTAAAAATAATTTTAAATTTTATAAAATATTTTTATAATTAATTTTATGCACAATCATTTAGATCTGAAATTTGAATCGACTCATCCCTGGATTGAGCCTATTCATCATAATGGGTTGACTAAGTTTTGAAACTTAGTTGACTCATTGATGATGAATTATTAATCATAATTTTTAGTCTATAACAATGAGTCAGCTTAACAAAAATTGAGCTGAAGAACCAGGGTCCCGAGTCGATCCAAATAATATTGAGTCAACTCAATAGGCGAACTATAATAATTACATTAATTTTAGATCAAAATAATTCTATATAAATAGTAATAAAATTAATTATAAATTATTTTAAAGCTATTCTAAATATTTTTATGATTCTTAATTTTATTTACAAAGATTAGATGCAACTACTTTTCATACAATGTATCATGTACACAATCTTAGGATTTTGAGAAAAGTAATTTTTTTTTTGCATTCATCTTCATGAGATATAATCATAATGGCACCCCTACATATCATAAGAGAACCTAATTGAATGAAAAAAAGAGAGATCTAATCTCTATTATCTTCTATGATCGGACAGTCTGGTGACAAACTCAATCTGATTACTTCGCTACTCAGATCATCTAATCTAAATAATTTAGATCTAATCTAAATTATTTTAGATCTGATTATTATATTTTGATCATATTAAAATTAGATAATAATCATCATAAATAATTTTATATACTTCAAATTAAAATCAGATTTTATAAAGATCAGCACAAACTAGGACAACTTTTGCACTGTAAGGGGTAAATCTTACAGCAAGACAACCTTATGTCAATTTGTGCGATCATATCTATAACTAATTTTAGATCTAAATATTATATATCAGATCTAATCTAAATTAAATTATAGATCTATATACATATAATATCATATCATATCGAACTGTGGCTCTGGTACCACTGTTGAGATGCATAGGAGTTTCATGTATGCATTTCAAAAATTTTTTAACGAAAGAATATTAGATTAAAATATTTAATTTATAAATAAATAAATATATATATATATAATTTGATCTTAAAATTTTTATAAATAGATCTATGATATAAATTTTTATGCATAAAAATCTGAATCTAAAATGACAAGCATGTGAACCAAAAATAGTATTTGGTAATAGATCTAATCTACCACTTTTAGGATTCCGAACCCAATATCTGAGTGTGGATAGTCAAACTTCATAATTAAGAATATAGATCTAAAAGTTTTCTCTGGTTGCTTGCAGCTGCATAAGCATCCAGCCTCTATGGATGGTTCATATGAAGCCCTCAGACTGATCAGCCCTCCGTAGGGATACTAACTCGTGCAGTCGGCTTCTGAAGGTAGATCTGACTTGATCTCCTTCTTTGATTGTCTTAGACCTTTTTGATGTCAAAGATGGATTAGAGAAGAATTCTGAATGGTGAAGAAAAATTAGATGAAGACTCTCTTCTCTTTGATTTTTTCTTCACCCAAAAACCTAGAATAGTTCTAGGTCTCTCACCCAAGAGGAGAACGGTCTCCTCTTTTGTTCACACCAAAGAAGAAAGAAAACCACCCAAACCTCACACCCCAAAGAAATATTTTGGTCCTTCTTTCTCTCTAATATGTCCCAGTAAAAATCTCTCTCTTGTTGGCACACAAAATTATGGCCTTTTTATGGTTGTCGCATAAACCAGGTAAGACAGGATAAGAGCTGGAGTTTGTTGTAATTCAAATCATTTTGAATTTTAATTTAACTCTAATATTTTTTCACCTTTATCTGACTTAAAGAGAGACTTACCAAAAAAAATTGGGTATAAAAAACTATTAGAAAGACTTCCTTTTCTCACACACAATGGGCCCCTTCAAAAACAGCCAACGTGTGGAAGGATATGGATAAAGTTTTAGGTTGAAATTCAAACCATTTTGAATTTAAATCAAAATCAATCAATTCCTATCCTTAATGGATGATAAAAGAAAAATTATCTTCTAATTTTATCATGTATAAATTAATTTTGTGTGGTGAGAAAAGGCATGAGATAATTTGGGTGGTGCAAGGGAGAGAGTCCCATTCATTTGGAACTCTAGGATTTAACTAATTGGATTTCTTTCAAACCATATCCAATTAGACCCAATTAAAATATGATAAACCTAATCTAGTTAGACTCCTATAATCTCAATTAAATTTAATCAAATTAATAAATTAATTGAGCCATAGATCCGATCAAATCAGGATCATTTCTCCCTTACCGATTAGATCATCTCATAACCTAATCAAACTTGACCTGATTGAATTCAATTCAATCAAACTTAATCCAGACTTTAATGCTCAATCAAATTAAGTTAATTAATAATCTAATCATTAATTAATCTTATATTAATGATAGAGTCTAAGTCTAGTGAGACTCTTCTCTAGAGTCCCCATCCAGTGGGACTCTCCAACAGAGTCCCAGTCTAGTGGGACTCTTCACTAGAGTCCCTATTCACTGAGACTTTTCAGATTAGCCATGTGATCGAAGAGAAACTTTTAATGTGTGTAATCCCATAGGTTTGAACCTAAGTCGGTAGTACAGGAACTAATTTCTGTACCAATCAAAGAAATCATCTAGCAATAGTATCCGATATCTGGATAGGCCGAATGTATGCAAAGCAACACTCAAGAACCTATTTGGATATAGTTACCATATAATTCATCTCTTTGACCCTTGATGCTTGGATGACTTAGAGTTTAAACTGTCAACTCTTAACAGTACATCCATTATATGTCTCAACCTGATAAATCCTATGACTTCTCACAAGGATTGCCTTGGTCAAGGTCTTACTAAAGTGAAACACAAAGCATTCTCTCCAATCTCTTGAAGTGGTCAATTCCATCTTGACTCACACACCGACTTCACAAGTACTTGACTGTGCCCAAAAATCTTTCGATCTTGAATTAAAAATTTAGATAGTCCGACACTGAAGCACATTGAGTTACTTGCAAGTCATCGTGGTGAACTCAGATCGGAGGGACACTTATACTTGTATCCCTTCGAAGTGACTCTTGACAACAGAGTGCTCTGGAGTTGATCACGTTCAGTGAAATATACTCCTACATTTCACCTGTAGGCCATACCAACATCTTCATGCTCTTTGGTTAAGAGAACAACCAACCTATATAGCATACAACGACCTACACTTGATATATCTATCATCCTAGTAATAGCATATCATTCGGTCGTGAACTTATTCAAGAACTAAATGATAAATCCTCTTTTATCAATTTAAAATAGTCCTAAAGACTTTCATCATAACACAAAAGTTTGATATAAAAGATGTACAACTTATGATGAAAATTATCAAATAAATATTTTATTAATTAACTCATATATAATTACATCAAATAGCACAACCGTCAACAGGCTGATGATTGATTTTGAGACATATTTTTCAACAAGTAGGACTTGTATTATGAGATTGAATAGGATTCAATCCTTATGCCTATTTATAGGAACCTCCCATAAGATCCCTAGAGAATCCAACCAGCAGCCCACACGCCCCATAGGAAGTACCCACACCCTCTCTTCCTCTCTCCCTCTCTTCTCCCTTGGAGTCCCACATGCCCCCACACCTTGGGCATCCCACTTCTCCTCCACGCCAAGGGCACTTGGGCATCCACCTTGTGCTAGTTTTCACCTGCTGGTAGTAGCATAATTCAAAGGAAGAAAGGCAAGAGAAGAAGAAGATCAAGGAAAGAGATCAAGTGTTGATCGTGATCCAGACTTCATTTAGATTCAGCAGGTTGAATTTTTTTAGAGAAAATAATTCAACTTGAAGAGGACTATTCCAGTCTAATCCTGAGTGGATATCCATAGAGGTCAGATACTTGTGCAGTTAGAAGAAAATCTCTTCTCTTCTAGATTCAAATTTGAAGAAAGAGATTGTGAAACAGATATACGATTTGATCACAATCTGAATTTCAGCATAATATCAATTTCTGTATATAAATTAGATCCTTATAATTTTGTATTTTTATGCATGCATGATTCTAATTAAAAGTATTTTAATCATATATTCTACTGCAGTGTTTAGAAAATAAAATTTTAAAACACACATGCATGCCCTAAACCTTGAATTCCAACAGTTGTATCAGAGCTACGGATTTTATATTGCTGAAATTGTCATATATATTTTGAAAAGAATTTTCAAATATAATTTTTTCTTGATACATGAGACGTATAGATGAATCTTAAAATCTAAAATTTAATTTTGACTTTGATTTTAGAACATATAGTTGATATGTGAAAGCATGCATAGATCTGAATTTTGATCTAGAATGATTTTTAGTTCATGTTCACATGATATGTAGATGCATGCATGAATCTGAAATTTTATATGACCTAATTTATAATTCATATATGAGATATATAATTGCATGCTTAAGATCATAAAATTACTTTTGATATGATCTATGATTAATATATGAGATATATGATATTATGTAGTAGATCTGAATTTTACATGCATATATATGATACATATTTTGTATGTTAAATCTGAAAATTATTTTCATGATTTAAAACTTACTTTCATGCAAAGAATTTTGATCTAAAATTTGATTTTAGAATCTAAAATTTGTGTTTGTGCATGAGGATTTTGGTTATGAGAAAATCAAAAGTTAGGTCATGTAATAGGATTACATCTAAGATTTATGATTTGAACCATATGGATCTAATTCAATTAAGTAATTGATCAAATCAAGTCAAGTATTGATTAGGGTCAGATTAATTAAGTTAAATGATCATGCAATTATTGTTGATCAAATTGATTGAGTCTTATATGTAGAATCGATTAACTTGAGGACCTAATTTTGCTCAATGGTTTGAGCCTGATTCGCTTGAGCTAATCTGTTTGGACCAATTGACCTATTGGTGTCTAAGGCAAGTAATTGAGATATGGTTATTTAATTAGTTTAATTCGCTTACCTGGTCAATGTACTGGTGTCTAAGGAAAGCAACGGGGGGACCCCCACTGATCTCCATTTATCTGACCAATTTGGAAGATTGGGTCTTAAACAAGGTTGCTTAGTAGTTTGATTTTGTTGGAGCATGATCCCAGCTCTTCTCACAGACCTTGGGTACAGCGGAACCAGCAACGAATAGATCTGGAGTCATCTGGACACGATCCAAGGCCCTTGACGAAATCAGCCTGGTTGCTGTCTTCTTCGTCAACCTTTCATTCCAGATGAAGAATGCCTCTGAAACTACCTCTAAAAAATCCAAGATCTGGTATCCAACCAGATCAGACCTGGACCGAGGTCTTTCAATTTATAGATCTTGAATCAAGATATTCTAGATAGAAAAGAAGATAGATGGAGACAGACCTCGCAGATCTATCTTGCTGCAGCCTTTCTTGTAGATCTGTTGATGGAGATCTCACCCGTGCCTCAAACGACCTTAGATCAACTTCAGATCTGAGAGAAACTTGTACCGACCTCTTCTCCAGAGATTTCAGATCCTGGACCTAGTGTTTGGATGCCTGCAAGAGGGGGAGAGCAGATCTGGTAGGCGGCTGCAAGGGGGGAAGGGGTTAGCGCCTCCCTTCCTTTCTTTCCTTTTATGGACTGGTGGCAAGAAACCCTAGGGTTTCTTGCTCCTGGTGCATGGAAGATTGCTGGAGAGAGAGGGAGAAGAGAGAGAGAGAGACTTGGGAGAAAGAGTTGTCTATTTTCTTGGCTTAATCAAATCTATACACTGTACATGTATATATAAACACCGGATCAAGTGACCCAAATCCAAAACTCCCTTGACCAACTCTATGGGAGATTAGGTTAACCCAAGCCCATGTATACCCATGACTCGACTTAATCTCACCTATCCTGGGCCCAGATCTGGCCAATAAAGAGTTGGTCCTTGAGGTCCACATAACCTAGACTCAAGTACCCGAAAGGCCCACAACCTTTCAACCTAGGGCCCAACTAGCCCTAGAGTCTCCATGAAGCCCTCATGAATGATGGACCTTGGCCTTAGCCTTGGTCCCCTGGGCCTTGGGCACACCATCTGGATCATAACAATCTCCACCTTGGTGTCCCAAGGCCTCAACCAGCTCCACTCTGTCCTTGCGACTGTAGACCCATTTGCAGCCAATGGGCCTCTTCCCCTGTGGCAACTGCACCAATCGCCACGTCTGGTTCTTATGGAAAGACTGCATCTCCTCGAACATCGTCTGGACCCACCGCTCTCTGTCCTGGCTCTCAATAGCCTCCTAATACATATATGGGTCTCCATTCGCTGTCACCAGGGCATATGACAGCATCTCCTCGAAGCCATATCGGTCCAGTTGCCTGATGGTCCTCTTGGGCTTGTGTAGGGCAACACCGATATCAGTCCTCGATCCAGCTCGCTCCTGCTGGACCTCTCTGCCTCGATCATCCATCCGAGTCCTCTCCACCTATAGAGACACCTTAGGTAGGTTCTCCACCTGAATGTCATGTCCTCCCGTAGTACCTGCAAAAGGCAAAATCAAAGAGGTAAGCTATCCCGCAGGGCATCCAGCAGCTCCCTATTGGACCTCCTCCTGCTCTTGCTGCTCCTCCATGTCTGCTCACCTCCGTAGGACTGACTCCTCATCATAAGTCACATCCTGACTAATGATGACCTTCTTTTCCAAGGGATCCCACAGCCTGTATCCCTTGACTCCTTGCGGATAGCCTAGAAACACCACCTTGCGTGATCTGGCGTCTAGCTTGCTCCGCTCACCAGCTCCAATGTGCACATAGGCCGTGCACCCAAATACCCGTAGATGGCCCAGCCCAACTGTCCTCCCAGACCACACCTCCTCTGGAAGCCTGCCATCCAATCTAGTGTGAGGTGACCGATTGACCAAGTAACCGGCTGCGTCTACTGTGTCAACCCAGAACTCCTTTGGAAGCCCTGCCTGCAGCCTCATGCACCGTGCCTTTTTCAAAAGTGTTCTGTTCATCCTCTCGGCCACCCCATTCTGCTGTGGAGTCTCCTTAACTGAGAAGTGTCTCCTGATCCCACACTCCTCAAAGTAATCCTGGAACTCTCTGCTGGTGTACTCTCCACCATTGTCTAACCTTAGACACTTCACGCTCCTCCCCTGCTCCTTCTCCACCTCATCTCTCCAGATCTTGAACTTGGTGAAGACCTCTGACTTCTCTCTCATGAAGTAAATCCAGAGCTTCCTTGAGAAATTATCAATCAAGGTCATGAAGTATCTGGCCCCATTCCTAGCTAAAACTGGGGCTGGTCCCCACATATCCGTGTGTACTAACTCCAGAGGGGCTGCACTCCGGGCTGTACTGATGGTGAACTAAACTCTTCTCTGCTTTCCCATCTGGCAAGGCTCACAGATCTCCCCTGTAGCACCATCCTCTAGATCAGAGATGAGTCCTCTCCTGCTCAACTCCCTCAGTCCTCTGTCACCCATGTGGCCTAGGTGGTAGTGCCACATCCTGTAAGCCCCTTGCTGGTCCTGTGCTACAGCTGCTGCATCAGACTCTCCGGTCACCACAGATCCCTCCATGCAATAGAGGTTATTGTCCAACCTCCTGCCTCTCATCACCACCATAGCTCCATTGGAGATGTTCAGTACTCTGCTTCTAGCCCTATTGCTGAAGCTGTATCCACTGTGCTCCAAGTAGCCTAGTGACACCAGATTCTTTTCCATCCCCGGGACGTGCTTTACATTTGTCAATGTTCTCACAATCCCATCAAACATCCTCACCCTGACTATCCCTATCCCAGCCACCTCACAAGGATGATTGTCTCCTAGAGTCACTGATCTCTCATCTGTCTTGGTGTATGTCGCAAACCAAGACCTGTGTGGTGTGTAGTGATGTGAGCACGCAGAGTCTAGTGTCCACTCCTTTGTGTAATGCTTGTGGCCATCTGATACCACAAGTAGATCATCCTCCACCTACTGCCCAGCAACTACACTCACTGATTCTGAGCCACTTCTTTCTCCCTTCTTGCTCTTCCATAGTGGACATTCTCGCTTGAAGTGCCCGAACTCGTTGCACTTGAAGCATTTCACCTCTTTCTTTCCCTTCCTGGACTTGGACCGCCCCCTGGACTTGCTTCTGCCTCTGCCTCTACCTGTCCTCTCCCCTACTACCAAACCCTCCTGGGGAGCCCGATCTTTGGTCAACTTTTTCCTCTGCTCATTCGACCTCAGTACCGAGACCATGTCCTCATACTCTAGAGTCTCCTTATCGTAGAGCAGTGTAGTCACCAAAGAATCAAATGATCCGAGCAGTGAACATAGAAGCAATAGAGACTTGTCCTCCTCATCCAGCTTCACCCCGATATTCACCAACTCCGTGCACAACTGGTCGAACCTCTGAATGTGGCCAATCACATCAGATCCCTCCTGCATCCGAAGACTGTACAACCTCTTCTTCAGCATCAGCTTGTTGCACATATTCTTCCCCATGTACATGGTGTGCAACTTCGACCAAAGGTCCTTCGGGGTCTTTTCTTCCAGCATCGAATACAATGCCGCATCCGCCAAATATCCTCTGATCACCGAGCATGCTTTCTTCTCCAACGATGCCCACTGTCTATCTGTCATTCCCTCAGGCTTCTCATCCAAAGCCTGATCCAGATCTGCTTGCACCAGAAGATCCTCCATCTGGATTTTCCACATGAAAAAATTTCTCTTGCCATCAAACATCTCAAATTCGACCTTCATATTGCTGCCCATGACTGGATCCAAGCCAAACAAGCAATATAAAATCAAGAAGTGTAGAATATACCTTGATGGTACCTTGTTGAAAAATTTTCAGCACTTGGGATCTTCAACTTCTCGTGCTTGGAACCGCTTCCTCACCACCATGGCTCTGATGCCAACTATTGGAGCATGATCCTGACTCCTCCCACAGACCTTGGGTGCAGCAGAACTAGCAACGAATAGATCTGGAGTCGTCTGGACACGATCCAAGGCCCCTGATGAAATCAGCCTGGTTGCTATTTTCTTCGTCAGCCTTTTGTTCTAGATGAAGAACGCCTCTGAAACTACCTCTAAAAAATTCAAGATCTAGTACCCAACCAGATCAGACCTGGACCGAGGTCCTTCAATTTGTAGATCTTGAATTAGGGTATTCTAGATGGAAAAGAAGATAGATGGAGATAGACCTCGCAGATCTGTCCTGCTGCAGCCTTTCTTGTAGATCTGTTGATGGAGATCTCACCCGTGCCTCAAACGACCTCAGATCAACTCCAGATCTGAGAGGGACTTGTATCAACCTCTTCTCCAGAGATTCCAAATCTTGGACCTGGTGTTTGGGTGCCTGCAAGAGGGAGAGAGCAGATCTGGTAGGCAGCTGCAAGGGGGGAAGGGGCTAGTGCCTCCCTTCCTTTCTTTCCTTTTATGGACTGGCGACAAGAAACCCTAGGGTTTCTTGCTCCTGGTACATGGAAGATTGCTGGAGAGAGAGGGAGAAGAGAGAGAGAGACTTGGGAGAAAGAGTTATCTATTTTCTTGGCTTAATCAAACCTATACACTGTACATGTATATATAAACACCGGGTCAAGTGACCCCAACCCAGAACTCCCTTGACCAACTCTATGGGCCCAGACTTGACCTAATCTCATGTACACCCATGACTTGACCTAATCTCACCTATCCTGGGCCCAGACCTAGCCCATAAAGAGTTGGTCCCTTGAGGCCCACATAACCTAGACCTCAAGTACCCGAAAGGCCCACAGCCTTTCAACCTAGGGCCCAACTAGCCCTAGAGTCTCCATGAAGCCCTCATGAATGATGGACCTTGGCCTTAGCCTTGGTCCCCTGGGCCTTGGGCACACCACCTAGATCATAACAGATTTAGCCCATGCCAATTAGATCAGTCATATGATGACTGATTAGATGAGACCTAAATCTAAACCTCTCCATAAATATTAAGTCCATAGGTCTTCCACCGTTGTAGATGTATGGGCGTGCTATCGGTGTTGATTATTTTCGACTGATCATAGTGGTTCAGTTGCATCGAGAATATGCAACTACTCTATTAGCAAAGAGTTGCTCCAAGATAAGGATGGGGTTGGGCCCAATAATTGCTAGGTGAGGGACCCAGTGACGGCCTTGCACCTGCTTGAATGATGGATCGGGCTTAACTAAGGAGTGTGGTCAATAACTATTAGGTGAGCCCACATGACTTAGAAATCAAGTCACTATAACATGGTTAGAGAAGAATCTGGACAAAGAATTGCCTACGCATTGGTGTACATGTTATCAATAACTGTTAGGTGAGATGCATGGCATCAGTGGGACCGCAGCACCCACTAGGAATCCTTTGTCACATTAGAATTTTTATTTTTCATCCGAAGAGTGGAGGGATCCTATAAATTAGTAAGAATTATTGTTTGTATCTTAAAGTTCTTAGAAGCAAATATAACATTAAATATAAAAGTCTAACTTGAATCTCTACTCTCGTAGTTAAATAATGTTAGCCTCAAACCCTCTAGCCCACATTCTTGAAACCAATCATTCTCTCTTATTCCTCTTTGATTTGATCCAAACCATCTTCTATGTAAGAAAGAAGAGAGAAAACCTTTTGTGAATGTGGGAGAGACCTGGGAGAGGACTTTTATCATATAAAATAAGAAGAGATTGGCGTGGAATAAGAGAGAGGGCATGGGGGAGGCTTATATAGCGCAAGGTGGAATCCTAGTCTTACTAGGATTCTATCTTATGACTTGTTTTAATTTGGTTTCTCAAACCAAATCAAATCAAAATTAGATCAACCCAATTAAAATAGATCTTAACCTAATTAAAAATTTAATTTAATCATATTAAATTAGATTTAAATCTGATTTAATTTTTTAATCAAATTAAAAATTAGGTTGACCCAATCCTAATTGAACTAGGACTAGTTTTTCCTTGCAATTGGCTTATCCAATAAACCAATTGAACTTGATCTAATCAAGTCTAAATCAAATCTAATTAAATTATATTTAATTATACTTAATTTCAACCCATTGGCTTAATCAAATTAAGCCAATTAGCAATCAAATTGCTAATCGATCCTCCTGCAACACTTGCACTAGGTTAAATATCAATCGTATTGATATTTAACCCTAGAATGATTCTTAATCATTGATCAACCATCCGATCGGATCATGAACTCTAATGTGTGTGACCTCATAGGTCCAAACCTAAGCCGATAATACAGAAATAAATTTCTGTACCAATCGAAGTGACCATCTAGCAATGGTACCCGACGACCAGATAGGTCGAATGTGTAGAACAACATCCTTAGAACCCATGCAGATATAGTTTTCATATAATTCATCTCCTTGATCAAAATGATCATAGGACATCTCAGAGTTCAACTATCAACTCTGATCAGGTTGTCCACATTGTATTTCAAAATATCAAATCCATCTGATGGATTACCCTGGCCAAGGTTTTGCTAAATTGAAATACAGTGACTCATTCTTCTCCAACTCTTGGAGTGATCAATCCCATCTCGATTACACTCTGACTTCACAAGTACTTGACTATGCCCAGAAGCCTTCCATCTCTGAATTAAAAATTTAGTTAGTCCAGTACCAAAGCACAGTGAGTTGCTTGCAAGTCACTGAGGTGATCTCAGGTCTAAGGGACACTTATACCTATATCCCATCAGAGATATTCTCGACAGCAGAATGCTCTAGAGTTGGTCATATTCAATGATGATGTACCCTTACATCTCACCTGTATGTCATACCAATATCTTCACACTCCTTGGTTAAGAGGACAACCAACCCATATGGCCTACAGCGATCTATGTTCGATAGAAGCTATCGTCCTTATTATCTGCTTATCATTTGATCGTGAACAGTTTTAAGGACTAATCGATAAATCCTCTCTTTATCGAATCTGAATAGTCCTAAGGACTTCATCATAACAACGAAGTTCATTAGAAGATGAAAGCTTATGATGAAAATACCAAATATATATTTTATTTATTAACAAATCAATTACAATACTTGGTTGCTCAACCGTCAACAGCTTGACGATTGGCTTTTGCGACACTTCCTAACTTAATTTTTTGATCCTTGTATGGGGTGTTCTGGATATGGTGAAGAGTGCATGGAGGTTGTGAGTGATCAATAAGAGATCAGTCACTCCTAATAATGGGAGCAAACATCCTATGTGATCTTATAGGTCGATGATTCGGAAGTCTTTGGCCAAAGTAGGATGATAATTAGCAAAAGATTTCTAATGTATCATCAACTGAATTATCACCTTTAGATCAAGATACATAAAGATAAGTGATTGGGTTTGATATATTTTCATGTCCATGCTCATCTGAGATGTTGTTTGACTGAAGGATTGAATTATACAGTAACTTGCCACTAAAGGATATTTTGATAATTTTTTATCAAACTTTTAAATCTTTCGGATAGTCATGACACATTGCTAGATATTAATCTTGACTTATAAATTTATTAGAATTAAAATAGTTTAATTCTAAAATTAATTTGGAAGAGTTCAAGTTGATTGGGACTCTTCGGATGATCTAATCTCATCGGATTACGGTTACATCGAAAGTCTTGGTCCACTGCTGGCTAGATTTGAAACTCAATGGGTCACACACTTTAGAATTTGATCTTGATCTGATCTAATTAGAGTTTAATATAAATTTTATGGGTTAATTTAATATGCTAGCATATTGTATTAACCCATGTTTCTAAAATGGTTTAGATCAAAGTGTTTGAGCTAACTTAGACTAGTTGCCTTTGACCTAATGGGATTGGGTCAATTTAGATTGGATCCTTATCCAACTTGAAATAGTTTTAAGTGTAGAAGGACTCCTCTTCACCCACCAAAAGCCATACCAAAAATAAATGCTGCCCCACCTCTTTTTTGTGTGTGAAGTTGGAGAGTCCTTCTTCATGAAGGCTCTTAACTATACATGTTGCCTTAAAAGATAAACCAGAAGTCCTTTGATTTGTTGTCAAAATTGAATGGGATTTTTATGGCACATAGAAGAAGGAGAGTCCTTCTATGAGAAATCTCTCATGCACCATAATTCATACACAATGAATTTATTCACTATGTGAGAATTTGGAGCGCCAAAGGTTGGCACCCCTTCATCCCATGACATGTCTCTTGGTCCCTTATTTATATGGGACATCCCACATGGGTTGCTACTATGATTTTGAGTTGAAATTAGAGATTAGGGATGTAAAAATCATAGAAAAATTTTGAAAAAAAAATTTGAAAAAAAAGCAAGGGAAAATTGAGTGGCAAAAGTTGTAAGCAGGGTGGTGAGAAATTTAGCAAGAGTTGCTAGTGTGCCCAAGGATTTGGTTTTTCCATATGTTGGAGCTAAAAATCAAATCCTAGATTGTGAGACATTTGAAGAGTATCTTCTTGGTGTGATCCTGATGGCAAGATTGGAGATGACTGGGCTTTGGCATGATCATACCATGAGTTTGAAGCCGACAGTGTTCTTGAGAAGATAAGGCTATGGCGGCACACCAGTTAGGAAGGACCTTGGCCAACTTTCGTATGGATCACCGTAGGAGGACTTCTACTTTGGAGTCATGTGGAGAACACCAATGTGCCACTTCATCTTTTTTGATGAAAGTAAAAATTCTATCTCTTTTGCATGCTTATTTTTTGTTTTATCGATATCGGTAAGGTGATTCTAGGGTTTGGATTCTGACTCGATAGTTTTATTTGATAAAGCTATTGACTTATTTATTTTTAAAATTTTAAAAATTACTTTTCACTATATGGCTGAAACCCAACAGTTGCCACCCCTCTTTCCTTGGGCATGGATCCATCTTGGACATTCCACCTACTGGTGTGAGGTGTCACACCAGCACATCTTCTCTCTTATTTGATTGAATTGCAAAGGTAATTGGATTGGAGTTCATCCTACTTTCTTGTGGTATCTGACGTGCATGCGAAGTAGAAAATTTATATATTCAGATCTTCGTGAAAGTTTATATCAGATAATTTGAGATTTGATCTCTAGTTCTGCTGCTAATCAGGTAAGGATTTGATCCTTAATCATGTAGATGAATAGAAAAAAATTTTAGATGCAACCTGGGCTTTTCGAGGAGCAACAATTTTTTTTCCTTCAGTGACAACCTAGTAGAATAAAAAAGTGAACCTTTAGGTGTAGTTATCATATGATACAATCCTTCTATCATGAATTCCAACTTGACAGAGGTCATAGAGAACTCATCAAACTCCATTATTAGTTATATACTAGATTGGCTCGACTCGAGTTCATCTATGAATTTTATAAATTTTTTTTTCAGTATTCATACTTTGATCAGAGATTTTTTGAACTCGATCTTACAAATCACATATGATTTTTTTTTTCTAGTAAGGTCGATAGATTCCATCTAGATGCATCCTACTCCAAACAGTGAATCTGAACCGATAATAGCTAACATACACAGCAAGGATCTGAATGGCTAGGGATCAAAATAATATGCAGTCAAACTAAGCTGCCTCGCTATGAATAGCCAATACACCACAGGTCAAAGGACTAGTCACACCACTGCAGCATCGAAAAAATCACTGACGAGTGAGCAGACATCCAAGTAGTTTCTCGTGTTGGTCATGCTCAGTATAAGTTATTCTTTAACAACCATCTGCACTCTCACCATAGTGTCTCGATACCGTAGACTCGAGACTCATCTATCCAAAAGAGAAGTGATCCATGCATCGATCTCGAATGGATTGATCATTGTCCTCCGTGATAATCTTTCGATCGGAAGTATTTAAAAATTAATCACTAATGATGTATGTCTTAAATTCTCAACACCTTGAGAATATACAAAATTATCTTTATTAATTTTTAGAATAAATCATGGACATATATGACATGATTGGTTATAAAGACTACCCATCAAGTACAAAACATGCTCGAGAGAAAAATATGTGTCAGCCATGATTGGCTTTTAGGACACACATCTCATACTCTGGGTTTCACATCTAGTGATAGTGATCACAATATCTGCAAGCTGTAAAGATTTATATATGGACTCAAGCAAGCATCTCAGAGTTGGAACATTCATTTCGATGATATGATTAAAATATTTGATTTCATCAAAAATGAGGAGGAGCCGTGTGTATACAAAAAGGTCAATAGGAGCGCTGTCATATTTCTCATATTGTATATGGATGACATCCTCCTAATTGGAAATGATATTCCCATGCTAACATTGGTCAAAGTATGGTTGTCAAAAAAGTTCACTACGAAAGACCTAGGAGAAGCTTATTACATTCTTGGTATAAAGATCTATAGAGATAGATCTAAGAGAATGATAGGACTCTCATAGTCAATGTACATAAAAGAGGTGCTGAAAAGATTCAGCATGAAAAACTTCAAGAGAGATCATTTTCTCCTTAGACATGACATTCATCTCTCCAAGAAGATGTGTCCCGACACACCTAAAAAGATTTAGTGCATGAGCAAGATCTCTTATGCATCGACAATAGGGAGTCTCATGTACGCCATGTTATGTACACTCCCTGATATAGCACTTACCATGAGTGTCACGAGTAGATATCAGGCAAAGCTAGATAAAGAATACTGGATTGTTGTTAAAAACATCCTTAAGTATTTGAGAAGGACTAAAGATTTGATGTTGGTCTTTGGTGGAGGATCGGAGCTAAAAGTTGAGAGATACACCAACTCAAACTTTATGACTAATGTCGATGATAGAAAGTCTACATCAGGATATATCTTCTTGTATAATGGTGGTGTAGTTAGCTGAAAGAGTTTCAAGCAGTCGATCATTACAGATTTGATTATAGAAGTCAAGTACATCACTGCCTCTGAAGCCACTAAGAAAGTCTTTTGGTTCAAGAAGTTCATTACAGAGCTGGGTGTGATGCATCAAATGTCATTACACTGTACTACGATAATAAAGGTACCATAGCCCTCACTAAAGAGCCTAGATCTCATCAAAAATTCAAGTACATAGAGCGACGATTTCACATCATATGCGAATATCTCGAGAAGAAATTCATCGAGGTGCAGAGAATCGACTCTGTGCTGAATATTGCAAACCCGCTGACCAAGCCTCTCAGCCAGCAAAAGATCGAAGCTCACCTTGAGAAGATGGGTCTTAGGTATATGACCAATTGATTTTAGGTCAAATGGAAGTTTGTTGGATTTGTATCCTAGAAGCCAATTGTTGGCTACACATTAGGTAATTTCAGGCCTTAAACTTGTACTTATAATTTTTTTATTATCAATAAAGGGCTTTTTCATTCCAATCATGTTTATGTGTCAATGATTTATCCTAAAAATTAACAAAGATGATTTTTGTACATTCTTAAACTGTTAAAAATTTGAGACATACATTAATTAGTGGTTAATTTCTAAATGCTTCCGATCAAAAGATCATCATGGAGGACAGTGATCAATTTATTTGAGATCAACGTATGGTTCACCTCCTTTGTAGGTAGATGAGTCTTAGGTCTGCGATGTAGAGACACTGAGATGAAGGTGTAAATTATTGTTAGAGAATAACTTACACTGAGTGTGACCAACACGACAACCACATGGATGTCTACTCACTCATCAGTGATCTTCTCAATGCTGCAGTGGTGTGAGTGGTCCTTTGACCTGCGATGTCATTGGCTATTCACAGCGAGGCTACTAGGTTTGACTGCACATTTTTTTGATCCCTAGCCATTTGGATCCTTATTGTGTATGTTGGCTTCAGTAGGTTCAGGTTTGCTATTTGGAGTAGGATGCACCTAGAAGGAATCTATCAATTTTAGTAGAAAAAGAGAAGTCCTATACGATTTACGAGACTGAGTTCAGAAAGTCTTTGGCCAAAGCAAGTGTGAATACTAAAAAAGAGTTTTTACATGATTCACAAATAAACTCGAGTCGAGCCAATCTAGTATATGACTAACGATGAGGTCTGACGAGTTCTTCATGACCACTGTCAAGTCGAAACTCATGATAGAAGGACTGAATCATACGATAACTATACCTAGAGGTTCATACTTTTATTCTACTGGATTGCTACTACATACTATTAGGTGTCACTGGTAGATTATGAGACTCATCGAGCATCATCTTGATGATCGATGACCCTCGAAGGATAGAATTAAAAATATTTCAATCCATCGAAAAGTGTTTCGATGATATTGTAATGGAGATCATAATATATCTTACTACCAGATAGGATGAAACCTATGAGGTCACACATTAAGGAATTTAATCTCAAATTTGTCAATTGGGTTTATTAAGTTCTAATTGGGTTAGGATTTATTAAAATCCTATTAGGTTTATGAGAACCATACTAGCACATGGTTAAACATAATTCTTCTCAAAACTTCGTTTTAATCAAGTCCACAGCCTTGAACCTAATATAAATTTATTTGGTTTTTAATTAGGTTCTTAATTGTGAGCCCAAGAGGATTTAATTAAGTCAATTAGTTAGTATAATTATCCTAACATTATCTTTTCATTATCTTCTAATTATCTCTAAGTGGTATGTGAAATAAAAGGGAAGAATGGGTGGTGCCTTCCTTCAATTTTGGTAGGAAATGGATGTCAAATCTCAGGATATTGCAAGAGGGGCCCACCCCTCTTATGTGGCATGGCGTGGAAGAGAGAGAGAGGGGCCACGCCCCCTCTCTTGATCAAAATCCTAATATGGGGCACCAAGAGTTGGCACCCCAACTATCTGACTTATATTCCATGGGGCACTTCTTGTACCTACCTAAAGGGGCTGATTATTTATTAATTATATCTAATTTTATTGAAAATAAATTAGATTAAAAAGATAGAGGATTCTTATGAAATAAGGATGTATCTTTTTAAGATAATTGGATTCCTCTTTTGAGTCAGGATAGTGCCTATATAAGGAGAATGTCTCTAGGATTTCTTGATGATAGAATTTTATGAGAAAAAATCTCTCTCTCTCCCTTCTCCATGCCTCCTCTCCTCCCTCTCTTTTCGTCCATGCCCAAGGGTTGGGCGTCCCATATTTTCATATGCCAAGAGTAGAGGTGATTCTTCTTCAAGAGCGAAGAACAAGGAGAAGAAGAAGAAGATTGCAGATCAAGGAGTTGATCCCACAGTCTAGATCAAGGTGTTGATCTAAGTTTCAAGGCTAAGATTCTACTTGGAGAAGAAGAATCTATAATCAGGAGATTAGTTCGAGGTTGATCTGGTAGATATCCGTAGAGACCGAACATATGTGTGGCTCAAACATCTACGAATCCATGATTATCAATAGCGATGAATATCTATCCGTGCTAAGATATTGAGATGCGATCTTATACTTATTTTAAATTTCAGATTATTTATTTATTTTTCTTCTAGGCTTAGGTACGATTAGATTTGATCTTAAGTATGTGGGGTTAAAGGATTTAACTCGTTTGTTTTCTGATGCGTTCAAAAATATTTTGAAATATACACATGCTGCCTACTCGAATTTCTAGCAATTACAGATGAATGAACTTGAGGAGATTAGGAATGAAGCCTACGAGAATGCAAAAATTTATAAGGAACAAATTAAAGCTTGTTATGACTAAGTAATTATTGAAAAATCTTTTACACATGGATAAAAAGTTCTCTTATATAATTTTAGGCTACACCTATTCCTAGAAAAACTAAGATCTAGATGAATCGAACCCTATATAGTCAAGGAAGTCTTCTCACAAAGGGCCATAGAAATTGACAACTCAAGTAATGGTGTGACTTTTAAGGTTAACGGACAATGATTGAAACTATTCTTGAAATTGGCTACTGAAGAAATAGGGGAGGCCATGATCCTATACGAACCACCGTGAAAGAGTTTTGAAGTCTGACTGGAGACTTTAAACTTAGTACTTATTGGAAGGTAATCTAGCTTTTGTATTTTGATATCTTTTTAATTTTAGTTTATTTTTTTTTATGTTTTCGGGACTATCGAAGCTAAGTTAGGAGGAAAGCTAAATCTTCAAGAATCAAAAGACCCATGCTGGATCGAGAAGCACATCTAATCCAGGTGACCTCTTTCCTTGACTTAATTTTGCATCTTTGTTTATCTTCCCTTGCTCCATTGAGGACAATGTTGTTTAAGTTGGAGGGAGAGTAAATAAATTAATTAAGTCCTCGAGTATAGTAACAATTAGTCTTATATACCTGATTTCATCTTGATTGAAGTTAATCAAGCAATTTAATCAATGATTGATTAATGGTCTAGAGAATTTTTAAAATATCAAGGATCCAATTGTTAAGAAAACCCAATAAATGGTCAGGTCTAGAACAGAATAAATTTTTGAGTGATTCTAAAATTTTTTTTCAATCTATATCAATAAAGAATCTACTTTGTATGGGTATGAGTAGAAAATATCAATATACGCAAAAAGCTTAACTAAATAAAGATAGATTTTTAATATTGTCTCATCGAGTAACCGGATCTTTGCGCCTAAGAAAGCGATGAGTCTCACATCAAAAAGTGAGGATGTGAAGAAACTCTGTCATATAGTCAGTCTTAACTCATAGCCTGTTTGACTTAAGTCATTAAGTTTGAGGGATGTTCTACACTTAATGTCCTAAAATCAACTAATTTGGGAGCCATTGGCCCAAGATTTGCTATAAGGGTTAGACAAAAAGCTTAATGAGTTAAGACATTGCACTGACTGTAAAAAATAAATAAATAAATAAATAAACTACTCAAACTCTAGTCCATATTAAAAGCTAATGGATTTAGAGAATAAAGTGGGGAGTTGAGAAAGGAAAAACTCTTAAATTTTAAGTTCTCCACTCAACCACTACTTAGGATTGAATTAATAATCCGATGATGTATCTCATTAATTCTCTAATCAGGTATCACCTAATCTTAAAATTATCAAAAGTAACTTTTGCATCTAGACGAGTCCGTACATATTTATAATCTTTTCTCTTACTCAAAGATGAGTAAAGTTTAAGTTGGAGGTATGATAAATACTAAGATTAAATCACTAGAGGCATAAAATTTTATTTAATTGCTCATTTACTTAGAATTTGATGCTCTCTAATCTATTTTATAGATAATTAGGAGTTTGGTCTCATACAATTCAAACTAGATTCAAATTGACTCAGATTCAAGTAAACCAAGCAATCAGCTCAAGGGCTAATCAAATAAGCAATAAATATGAAGACTAGAAAGCAGGGTGCCTCATCCAAAGCTTCTCAAAGAAGGTGCTTCTCAAGAAGATCCAAGTGACTCAGATCAAAGGCTAGGAAGCAATTAGAAGTAGGTCTAAAGGCCAAAATTTCAGGCATCCCCATTCAAGTATGAATGCGATGTACTCATGAAGGGATCAGATGCAAGCTCTCAAGATCCCAGGGTCAAGACTTCGAGATAACCTTTGACGTGGATTAAAAGGGTTATCAAGGGACTAGAGGTCACCCCACATAAATCCAAGGGCTTTCATTGTAAAAACCCTAGGGCACCCCAACCTCTATATAAACCCTAGCCACCCCCTCTCTTGATCATCCTCCCATAGGCTGTTGCCCTTATAATTCACCATCTAGCCCTAAGCCTCCATGCCTCCTCTCTCTCCCACTTAAGCCTCTTACGCCCAGAAGCTATGGTAAGGAGGTCTTCATCCATGCATGGCTAAAGGCTGAGGTTTTGGGGAGAAGTAGAAGACATCTTGGTGTAATGATTTTGTATCTTACTTTGCTTATTCCTGTAGTAATTTGCTTTGATGCAATAAGTATCTTGCAGCTTGTAAGCTTTCTCTTGCTTATGATCTTAATGAAATATTATTATTTATGCATGAGATCTGTTTTGAGTCTTGTTATTCTTTATTATGAATTGTAATCTCTGAATAGGCTATGATTGTCAAGATAGGTTGTGATCAAAGAAGATACGATCTGTGCTCAGGAAATAACCTATGCTAAAGAGCATTTCATAAACATTTATTTTAAGATTTCTTAAGATTTTAGTTTTGAATAATCTATGGTTCTATAGGGATGAATCATGATCAAGATGATACGATCCATGCTCTAAGGAAATAGATTATGCTCGTAACTAAGATCCAAAGATATTTGAAAAGATATTTTTTTTTGCATTAAAAGAAATTACCAAGACCATGCTTCAAGTTGAATTCGAAAACCCTAGAACTCCTTTAATTGCTTATTAATCCTTTAATAATTTTCTATTCATTTCTTCTTGTTTTAATTACTAGATTCAATCAATCCTATTTTCTATAGATGCTGAAATCTATTTCCTTAGAATTGACTCAACATAAAAGCTATCTTTGCTTAAATTTTTACCCTAAACCACTTTTTCTCTAATTAAGTTGAATGTAATTGAGCCTATAATCCTTATGGATTTCACCCGACTCAAGCTATCAAGCTAATTTGGAAACTTATTGCTTGGTGCGCATCGACAACAATGCATCACCTTGCATGATTCATATACTCATACTTGCTTCAAGCTAACGAGGTCATAATTATCATTCCAGGACCCAAATCAAGAAGAAAAACAAAATATAAGTCAATTTTTTACATAATTTATTACCTTAGAGATTATTCTATTTATCAATGTATAATATATTTTTTAAAATTTGATACTATGGAAAAGATTGATATTAAAACTTTAATAACCAAAATCAAGAAGAATATGAATGTAGATATAAATGTATTTATGTAGCTTCTAATTTTTGAGGACTAAAAACAGGGCAAATTTACACCAGACATTATTTTTAAATAGAGTCCATATATTTAAAAAAAGAGTAAAATAATAAAATCTCTAAGATAAAAAAATATAGAATATTTAAAATGGCATCCCGAGAAAGTATCGGATGCTTGAACAAGATAGTTGTTGAGATAAGGCAAGACATAGAGCATTCCATTTTGATGGCATTCAGTGTACTAGTGCATGTATGGTAACACCAGCCCAATATCCCTTCTCTAAATGTCATCATGACATCTATGGAAGTGGGAGATGGATGGCCTGCATTAGTTTCTTGATCACATCAATCTAAGATCAATCAACTTCTTATACTTTATAAATCACTTAAATAGGGACTACACATGCTTTACAAATAAATAGAAAGTTAGTTTTATGACTATAAGTTTGTTCCTAACATGCGAACATTTCTCATAAATGTCAATTTTAGTGCACAATAGTGGCTAATCCAAAATAAGAAGTTCAGTACTCCATTATTGCTCAAGTTTCTAGGTCTTGTACAAAATGAAACACCACCTGTACTAGGTTCATTAAGTTGATTTTAGTCTCCTCAATGCTGATTGTGTCTGCATCAACAATTTTACCACTTGAATTAGGGGCGTCCATTGAACCATTCAAACATCTGAATGAAATTCATTTCTTGAAAATTCATGCGTTATGCTGATTATTTAATGATGCCTAAAATGTGAATCAAATATATATTTCCATCTAACATGTACCCTATGAAGAGCACCATATGACCATGAAACATTTCTAATGCACATGGAAAACAAAACTAATCAATAGAACATTTATCTAAAAGGAACCATTTATTATTTATTTGTAAGCTAAGTGGTGCTACCACATTTCATTTATTCATAAGCTACATAATGTAGCATTATAGAAGGTGGTCAATCTCCCCAAGTTTATTCTTTTTGTGCAACAGAGTCAGCTCCAGCATCTTTTGTCACCATTGAAGACTTGTATCCATGAGGTGGTGGGCATCGGGGGGTACAATATGGTGGCGTACAATGTGGTGGGCATTGAGGGTGGTTCCTCGGATTTGGTCCTGGCTCTTCATAGTCAATGCCACCGACTATCACCTCTGGAGACCTATTTCCACCATGGAGTGGCTCTAGGGTTGGGTGGACGGTAGCGTAGTCACTTGTTGTCTTGTCATGAGTAGCAATTGTGTCCTCTCCTGCTCCATGGCACATCGTTCCAAAAAAAAAATTTAAGTAAATCAATAAAATAAAGCTATTATATTAACACAACATTTGCCCAATATTTCTCATCATTCTTTACTCTTCATTTTCCTACGATTAGTACATAAATAAAAAACATTCAAGCCAACCATTTTTTGCTTCTAAAAGATCATTGTCAGAATATATTATAGGATGACTAATGAAGCAATTAGCTACCTGAAATAGGAATTATTAATTCCCTTGCACAAGTTAATGTGACCAAGGAAAAGAAGAAAAGCTGCCAGCAAATGTGGATGGAGGAAAACCCTGAAGCCATTTTCACCCTTCTATCTCTCTCTTACTGTCTCTATCTAAATTTGCATACATACCACATCAGGCTATCGCTACTATATATAAGGAGCAAGGATTATGAGCATTAAAGGATAGAATCTCATAGAGATTTTTTAGGATTATGAGTATTAAAGGATAGAATCTCATAGAGATTTTCCAAGATTACGAGCTTTAAAGGACAAAATCTGATAGAGATTTTCTTAGGATTCTGATATAGATTTTCTTAAGATTATCGTGTAGCTGCATCGTCCTTTGAAGATGTATGTGTCTTAGCTTTGATAGAAAGCCATGTATAAGGAAAAGATTCTCGACTTATTTTCTTAAGATCAACATGAGTAAGTGGCCCCCAATTTTGAAAACATTTCCAGCCAAAAGCCCATGGGTTGGCACTAGTGCAATTGCTACCAATCTACTAGTATTAAGAAGCTCTATTAGAACTTCAATTACTATGTGACACAGCTCATGGATATAAATATATAGTATGTCATATATGAAAGAATAGTGCCCCACAAGCCAATCGCATGGGTGATGCAATGGAACTTTTCTGTGCTATCTTTCTGCTTATTTGTATGGTATTGGTTATTTTATTTGTGAGGTATTATGTTTTGTCATTTGCTGCATCATATTTTATTTATGATTATGATGGATCCTATAGATTTGGATAATGATTTTAGAACCATGATCAGATCATGCCAGTGAGATCTAAAATCTTGATAGTTCCAATTTAAAATATTTTCAGTCGCTGAATCATCGAGTCAGAGATCGATGATGCTGATAAGACTGGTACATCTTATGTATGCTCGATGGAGAGGATGATTGATCTCGCAATCACTTGTGTGATAACATAATACAAGGATGTAGGTGCTCATTAGAGAATGAGTTCATTAAATTGATCCATAGAGAGAATATCTGATGGAGCTTTACAGCATGTCGATAGATGGTTCTTCAATGGGAGTAGTGTAAGTGATCTTTTGACCTGAGATCATCATGGTATCTTATATATATGAATCCTTACTTTAGTTCATTCCCTAGCAGGATACTTTGAGATGTGTGTGGGATGTTTTGAGTTTAATGAAGTGTGCATGAAGGTTGTGAGTGGTCAATAAGAAATCGATCATTCCTTATAAGAGGAGAGAACATCCTATATGATCTTATAGTATGATGACTCAAAAAGTCTCTGATCAGAATAGGGATGAATAGTAAAAAGTATTTCTATTGGTTCATTAATCGAGTTGTCATCATCAGATCGAGATACATATGGATAGGTAATTGGGCTTGATATGATTGTTGGATTTGTGCCCTAGAAGTCAATTATTGGCTGACACATTATGTAATTCTAGGATCTAAACTTGTACTTGTAGTTTTTTTATTATCAATAAAAGATTTTTTCATTCTAATCGTTTGTGTCCATGATTTGTCCTAGAAATTAACAAAGAAGATTTTTGTATATTCTTAAAGAGTTAAGAATTTGAGACATACATTAATTAGTGGTTAATTTCTAAATACTTCTGATCAAAGGATCATCATGGAAGATAGTGATCAATCTATTTGAGATCGATGTATGGTTCTCCTCTCTCATTTGATTGAATTGCAAAGGCAATTGGATTAGAGTTCATCTTACTTTCCTGTGGCATCTGACATGCATGCGAAGTAGAGGATCTGTATATTCAAACCTCTGTGAAGGGTTATATCAGATAATTTGAGATTTGATCTCTAGTTTCACTGCTAATCAGGTAAGGATTTGATCTTTAATCATGTAAATGAATAGAAAAAATTTTTAGATGTAACCTGGGCTTTTCGAGGAGAAATAATTTTTTTTCCTTCAGTGACAACCCAGTAGAACAAAAAAGTAAACCTCTAGGTGCAGTTATCATATGATACAATCCTTCTATCGTGAGTTCCAACTTGACAGAGGTCATAGAGAACTCGTCAAACTTCATTATCAGTTATATGCTAGATTGGCTCGACTCGAGTTCATCTGTGAATTTTATGAAAATTTTATTTCAGTATTCATACTTACTTTGATCAGAGATTTTTTGAACTCAGTCTTATAAATCATATAGGACTTTTTCTTTTCTACTCAGGTCGATAGATTCCATCTAGATGCATCCTACTCCAAACAGCGAATCTGAATCTATAATAGCAAACATACATGACAAGGATCCGAATGGCTAGAGATCAAGAAAATGTACAGTCAAACTAGGTAGCCTCGCTGTGAATAGCCAATACACCACAGGTCAAAGGACTAGTCACACTACTACAGCATCGAAAAAATCACTGACGAATGAGCAGACATTCAAGTAGTTTCTCATATTGGTCATGCTCAGTGTAAGTTATTCTTTAACAACCATCTGTACTCTCACCCCAGTGTCTCTACATCACAGACTCGAGACTCATTTGTCCAAAAGAGAAGTGATCCATGCACCGATCTTGAATGGATTGATCATTGTCCTCCGTGACGATCTTTTGATCAGGAGTATTTAAAAATTAACCACTAATGATGTATGTCTCAAATTCTTAATACCTTGATAATATATAAAATTATCTTTATTAATTTTTAAAATAAATCATAGATATATATGATATGATTGGTTATAAAGACTGCCTATTAAGTACAAAACATGCTCTAGAGAAAAATATGTATCAGCCAAGATTGACTTCTAGGACACACATCTAATACTCTGGGTTTCACATCTAGTGATAATGATCACAAAATCTGCAAGCTGTAAATGTTTATATATGGACTTAAGCAAGCATCTCGGGGTTGAAACATTCATTTTGATGATGTGATCAAAATATTTGATTTCATCAAAAATGAGGAGGAGCCGTATATATACAAAAAGGTCAGTAGGAGTGTTGTCACATTCCTCATATTGTATGTGGATAACATCCTCCTGATTGGGAATGATATTTTTATGCTAATATTGGTTAAAGTATGGTTGTTGAAAAAGTTCGCTATGAAAGACCTAGGAGAAACTTCCTACATTCTTGGTATAAAGATCTATAGAGATAGATCTAAGAGAATGATAGGACTCTCACAATCAATGTACATAAAGGAGGTGATGAAATGGTTCAGCATGAAAAACTCCAAGAGAGATCATTTTCTCCTTAGACATGGCATTCATTTCTCTAAGAAGATGTATCCTGACACACCTAAGAAGATTTAGTGCATGAGCAAGATCTCTTATAAATCGACAATAGGGAGCCTCATGTACGTCATGTTATGTATACTCCCTAATATAGCACTTACCATGAGTGTCACGAGTATATATCAGGCGAAGCTAGATAAAGAATACTGGATTGTTGTTCCAAATATCCTTAAGTACTTGAGAAGGACTAAGGATTTGATGTTGGTCTTTGGTAGAGGATCGGAGCTGAAAGTTGAGAGATACATCGATTCAGACTTTATGACTAATATCGATGATAGAAAGTCTACATCAGGGTATATCTTCTTGTATAATGGTGGTGCAGTTAGCTGAAAGATGTTGCCCAGCTATGCAACCCAAGAGGGAGGGTGAATTGGGTTTATAAAAATTTTAAGCTTAACTAATGACTTATGAAAGATGTTTGTCAAAAGCTAAATGAATGAGGAGAATGACCTTAGTTCAAGATTAATTGCCTGAAGCAAGAATGCAAGGAAATAATGAAGAGTTAAAGAGAGGCAATTATGTATACCACAAACACAAGGATTTATAGTGGTTCGGTGCCAACCTTGCACCTACATCCACTCCCCAAGCTCCTACTTGGGAATTTCAATCCACTAAACTTGTATTCAACCCGAATACAAACGTCGGAAACTCCGACACTAGCTATCCCAAGCTAGTCCACTTATTTTCGGGTATAAGCCAACCCAATACACTCCGATTCTAGGTTCGGATCAACCTTCCCTTGTTTTGGAACCCCTCCAAAACAAAAACAATCACTCAAAATGAGTAAAACAATTTATAGCACAAATAAGTACAAGAAAAGCTCCTTTAATGAGCGAATATAACTATAAATACACTTTACTCAAGAGAAGAAGCTCCTTTTTGGATTTCCTCAAAGTGGATGAAGAATTGATTGAGCGCTTGAGGAGTTGGTGAGCTTTGATTGTTGGCTTCTTGAAGGCTTTAAATGAGCTCTTGATTAGGGCTGAAAAGTTGGCTTGAGAAACCCTTTCTCTTTTGAATGCTCTTGAATGCTCTCTTGAATGCTCTTCAAATCTCTTTTTTTCTCTTCTTAATGTCTTGCAAATCTCTCTTTTGTTTCCACCTTTTGAATCCTTTTATAGCTTTAAGAAATAGAGAAAAACATTTTAGGCAGAAAAAGAGCCGTTAAAGCACATTAAATGAGCATTAAAAGCACTTAAAATGGGTTAAAAACTAGCCGTTGTGAAAAAATCCCGTCGCAGGGGTCGACTCATGAGTCGACTCATGCCTCAGGGGTCGACTCATGAGTCGACCTCTGTTGCAACAACCAAAAAATGAGTTTCTGTAATTTTTGGCCCAAAACTGCAGAAGTCGACTCATGAGTCGACTCATGCCTTGTGGGTCGACTCATGAGTCGACTCACAGGCCGTGCCAAGCCAAAAATTCAGCGTGCCAAACTGAAAATTCAGCGTGCCAAGCTGCTCATTGTGCCATGAGCTGACTCATGAGTCGACTCATGGATTTCAAACATTCATAACTTCAAAAATACAAGTCCAAAAATAATGAAATTTTCGTCAATAAATCACAAATCTTTTGTTCTACTAAATGATACTATTAAATCAGGGTTTTGGTAAAATTATAATTTTGCCCCTGAAGAGCACAAAGACTTTTTCAAATAAAAATATTGGTATCCCTTCAATCTGCTTTGTAATCATCAAAATCAATCTAGGAGCAACAATCTCTCCCTTTTTGATGATGACAAAATACTTGAAGAAAAGCATTTATGTGAATCATGAATTTCAAAAGGATGCATTATAAGTGCATATGCTTGAAAAGAGTATTGATTCTTTTGGCATGTGATACAAATGGTCATATGCATAAATAGTTTGCCCATTTGCTTAAAGATTTAAAAATTTGCTCATTGGATTATGTGATTTTGGTGTTAGAGTAGAAAATTTATTTTTGTTATCAAAGCAAGCTGTATCTTGAAAATTTGCTCATTCTCATTTGATTTTAGTTTTAGTATCAGAGCAAAAATAATTAGGTGTGCCAATGCATGTCTAAGAGTTAATTTGGAAAGTGTATCAGAGTATTTTAAATTTAAGATGTATCAGAGCAAGTAAGAATTTTAAAGCATATCAGAGCATGTTTAAAGAAGTAATTTTAAAGGTTGCTCATTTGCATTGTACTTAGCAATTATATTTTTAAGTCATGTAATAATTTTACTTTTGATATTGTTCTTTAAATTTCTTCCCAATTCATTCATTTTATTTTCAAATCTTTTAATAATCTATAATTTTGCTTTTGATATGTCTCTTTTTCTTTATAATTTCTAATAATTTATGGTTTTACTTTTGATGGATTACTTTTTCTTTAATTTCTCCCCCTTTTTGACATCATCAAACATTGTTAACTCCCCCTCTTTTTCTGAATACGTTTTCTCTTTAGTGTTTATCATTGATGTTTGCTCCCCCTTAATACAGTAATTATTAACAGCAATCATCAACAAAGAGAAGGTATTTCAACAAGGAGAATTAGTTTCAACAAAGGGAAGATATATAAACAAAAGATGATTGACATCATTACAAAGAGTAGATATATAAGTAAAAGATGATTAAAACCATAATTATTTCAATACAAATTTCATAACATAAAAGTCAACTAGCTGATGTCAATACATGGCCCAAAATACAGATCCTAGACACTAACACCTAGGATCTAGTAAAGATCATGACTAGATGGGTCGGAGTCATCAGAGATAGGATGAGGAGATGATGGATCTCGACCAGAAGAACGTCCTCTACCCCGTCTGCCTCTGGCACGAGTAGGTGAGCGAGATGAACTAGGAGGCTGAGAATGCTGCGAGGCCAAGGACTGGACTGATAGAGTGAGTCTGATGGAATCAAGAACGTTCAGTGCTCTGAAAACAGACTGAAGTAGAGCAGTGAACTGAGTGGATGCATGCTCACTCGAGCCTCGGATCTCTCTCCTCAGTAACTCATATCCACCCTCCAGTGCACCTCTGAGCCTGCCAACCTCTGCAGTAAGGTCTGTGACCTCAATAGTGGACTCCTGTGGCTGAGGATGGGCCAAAGCTAGGACTTGCCCCTGTAAGTCAAGAACTCTCCCAGTCAGTCTCCAAACGGTGTCCTCAAGCTGCTGAATCCGGATAGACTGATCTGAGATCAACTGAAACACAGTGGAGATATGGGGAGTCAAAGTCTGATCAGATGAAGTGGCCCCTGGTGAAAATGTAGAAGTGCTCCACTGTCTAGATAGTAAGGAAGCCACACGCTGTGATATCTGCTCGATCTGATCATCAGCCAATCTGAACTCTGATGTAGGTGCGCTGCTCTCTGACTGATGTACTGGTGTGGGCCTCCTGGTGAACTCTGAAGGGCCAGCCTCTGGGTCTGGAATGAACTGGATATCTGGTGATGCTGCCCTGAAGTCATGGATAGGAGATGATGGACCTTCTTCTTCAGCTCTGTCTTCTACTCTGTCCTCAGCTCTCTCCTCAGAACCCTTGATCCAACCACCATCAGTTTTTGTAAATCCCATTCGGTACAGAGTGTGTTGGTTGAAGGTGTCTACATGAGAAAGCTTAGTAGATGCCTCCCCCTCAAAGCTAACTCCAAACCTCCTAAAAACTCGAGTAAGGGCCATACCAAAAGGCAAATGTGCCTTGGATCTGTTCAATGTCTCTCTCATGGCCTCTATCATTAATGCCGGGAGGTTCAGGGGGGTTTGAGTGATAACATGAAACATAATACAAATATCTCTGCTGGAAAGTAGATCATGCCTACCACTCCTAGGGAAGAAGAGCTTCGTCACTAACTGATGTAAGATCCTCATCTCAATAGATAAAATTTTTGCTTCTAATTTATTTAAGCTCCCTGTGTAGGTTCCCCCTAGAATAACACTGATCCCCTCTTCCTTTACTGGGAGTTCCATGTAAGAGTAACCCTCACAGGGCAAATATAGTATTTCTTTCAATATGACAGGATCCAAACAAATATCAACACCCTTAACTGTCGAAGTCACTGACCCATTCCCATAATGTAGATTCTGATAAAATTCTCTAACTAGGTCAACAAAAGTGACTTCCTTAAGAGAGCAGTAGAAACCCCAACCCTGGTTTTTAATTTTTGTTCCAAATGTGAAACCCTCTTTTTCAAAGAACCGAAAATCCACATTTTTTTCGATTTCAACTTTCCTATCAGATAGAGGGTTCTTACTGGGGCTTAGGGATGATTGAGAAGGACCTTGAGCTGACACAGAAGCTGGAGTGGGAGCAGTGGAGGACTGAGCAGCTTGCCTTTTTCTCCGGACATTTTCTTCTAGCTCACGGACCGACATTCTTCTTTGAGGAAGCTTCATCTTCGGAGCCATTCTCAACACAGCAGCAGGCAGAGAGACTTGGAGGATTAAGTGGATGAGTGGAAGAAGGATTACAAAAGAATGGAGAGGGATTTTGGCGGAGAGAAGAGGCGGATTTGAGAAGAACGGTGGAGGCTAGGGCACGCTCCAACCGTTTCAATCAAAGGAAGAAGATGCGAAAATCCCCTTTCCCAGGCGGTGATTTGTGGTGGAGAGGAGAAGGGAGAACAACCTTGAGCTAGATCCTTGGTTTTGGAGAGAATGGGAATGGAGATGGCGGTTCTTGGAGGGAGGAAGACGAAGAGATGAGTCGGCTCACGAACAGGATTCCAATTAAAAAGAAGGAGCCCGTGGAAAGTTGGCAGAAATTATAAGTTTGCCATAGGGTCGACTCAAGGGGGTCGACTCATGAAACTCAAAAATTCAGAAAAAATATGAATAAATTCCAGAAAAATTTGAAATTTTGGGAGAAGAATTTTGCTCAATGACAAGTTGTGTGAGTGATAATCTTGAGCTTTTGAAACCAAGAGAGATAATGGAAATTGAGCTCAAAGAATTTTTGACATCAAATCTTTGAAATTTGAGAAATATTTAGGCATAAGGATCAAGAATTCCTAGATTTCTCCTAATTTCACAGAATCTATCCTCACTAAGGGCCTTTGTAAAGATATCAGCTAATTGATTTTCAGTGCAAACATATTCAAGAATTATATTTTTGTTTTGAACATGTTCTCTTATAAAATGATGTCTTATTTCAATATGTTTGGATCTTGAGTGTTGAATTGATTTTTAGATAGATTTATGGCACTTGTGTTGTCACATCTTATTGGTGTTTCATTAAGTTTGATTTCAAAGTCTTCGAGTTGTTGCTTAATCCACAAGATTTGAGCACAACAACTTTCGGCTGCAATGTATTCGGCCTCAGCCGTAGACAGTGCTACCGAATTTTATTTCTTGCTAAACCATGAGATTAGGTTAACTCCAAGAAATTGGCAAGTTTCACTTGTGCTTTTTCTATCTAATTTACATCCAGCAAAATCAGCATCTGAAAATCCTAATAAATCAATTAGTGAGTCCTTAGAGTACCATAATCCTAGAGTTTGAGTACCATTCAAGTATCTAAGGATTCTTTTAACAGCATTCAAATGAGATTCTTTAGGATTAGATTGATATCTAGCACATAAACAAACACTAAACATGATATTAGGCCTACTTGCAGTTAAATATAATAATGAGCCAATCATACCTCTATAGTATTTTAAGTCTACACATTTATCTTCATCATCCTTGTCAAGCTTACATGAGGGGCTCATTGGTGTGCCAATTGGTTTGGAGTTCTCCATTCCAAATCTTTTGAGTAGTTCCTTGGTGTACTTGCTTTGGATGATGGAGATTCCCTCTTTTGTTTGTTTGATTTGGAGTCCGAGGAAGAAGGTAAGTTCTCCCATCATGCTCATCTCGAACTCCCCCTGCATGAGCTTAGCAAAGTCTTGACAAAGAGATTCATTAGTAGACCCAAAAATTATGTCATCAACATAAATTTGTATTACTAACATATCATTTTGATTTTTTTTAATAAAGAGAGTTGTATCTACATTACCTCTTGAAAAACTATTATTTAGTAAAAATTTGCTTAGCCTATCATACCAAGCTCTAGGTGCTTGTTTTAATCCATATAAAGTTTTATTTAATTTAAAAATATGATTAGGAAAAGCATGATTTTCAAATTTCGGGGGTTGTTCTACATAGACTTCTTCAACAATATATCCATTTAAAAATGCACTTTTGACATCCATTTGAAATAATTTGAATTTCATAAAGCAAGCATATGCAAGTAGAAGTCTAATGGCTTCTAATCTAGCAACAGGTGCAAAATTCTCATCAAAATCAATTCCTTCTTCTTGATTATAACCTTTAGCAATCAATCTTGCTTTATTTCTAATTACATTACCATGCTCATCTAATTTGTTCCTAAAGACCCATTTTGTGCCAATTATTGAATAATTTTTAGGTCTTGATACTAAAGTCCAAACATTATTTCTTTCAAATTGATTAAGTTCCTCTTGCATTGCATTAATCCAATTATGATCATTTTCAGCTTCTTCAATAGTTTTTGGTTCAAGATGAGATACAAAAGCACAATGATTAAATACATCTCTAAGTGAAGAATGAGTTTTTACCCCATGCATGGGATCACCTATAATTAACTCCTTAGGGTGGTTGTGAACATACCTCCATTCCTTGGGTAGGTCATTTGTACTTTGAGGTTGTTCTTGAATTTCTTCACCTCTCTCATCTTGTTTGTCTTCTTGTTCCTTGTCCTCTGGAGTTGTTGAATCTTTCAGAGTGATCTCCTTCATACCTTCTATTAGTGGATCTGCATCATCAACACCCTCATTCTTCCTTGAAGGAAGATCGTTAGATTCATCAAAAACAACATGTATGGACTCCTCAACTACTAGAGTTCTTTTGTTAAAAACTCTAAAAGCTTTACTAGTGAAGGAGTAACCTAGAAAGATTGCTTCATCTGATTTTGCATCAAATTTATCAAGTCTTTCTTTACCATTATTTAGTACAAAACATCGGCAACCAAAAACATGAAAATATGCAATATTTGGTTTTCTTCCTTTCCAAAGTTCATAGGGGGTTTTCTTTAAAATTTGTCTAATCAAAGCATGATTTAAAATGTAACATGCTGTGTTAATTGCTTCCGCCCAAAAATATCTTGGTAGGTTGCTTTCACAAAGCATGGTACGGGCCATTTCTTCTAAGATTCTATTTTTCTTTCAACTACTCCATTTTGTTGGGGTGTCCTAGGAGCAGAGAAGTTATGGCCAATTCCATTTTCATCACAAAAGTTTTCAAAATCTTGATTTTCAAATTTAGTTCCATGATCATTTCGAATATTTTGAATTGAAAATTCTTTTTCATTAGTGACTTTTCGATGAAATTTAGTGAAAATATGAAAAATTTTATCTTTGTATGCTAAAAAGAAAATCCAAGTAAAACGAGAGTAATCATCTATAATTACAAAACCATATCATTTTCCTCCTAGACTAGTGGTTCTAGTAGGTCCAAATAAGTCCATATGCAAAAGCTCTAAAGGTCTAGAAGTTGAAACAATATTTTTGGATTTAAATGAAACTCGAGTTTGTTTACCTAGTTGGCATGCATCACAAATTCTATCTTTTTCAAAATTCAGTTTAGGCAAGCCAAGAACTAATTTTTTCTTAATTAATTTTGAAAGAGAGTGCATGCTAATGTGTGCAAGTCTACGATGCTAAAGCCAACTAGTCTCATTAACTTTAGCATTCAAGGATACTAGGCATTGCATGTCTATTTTGGCTAAATCATTTAAATCTACCATATAAACATTGCCATGTCTATGTCCAATAAATTTAATGCCATCGTTAATAGGACTAGTCACAATGCAAACAGATGATTCAAAAACAACTTTATACCCTTTATCACAAAATTGACTAATGCTAAGTAAGTTATGCTTTAAACCTTTAACTAACAAAATATTTTCAATGTATTTGGAGGGAGTGATACCAATGTTACCTATCCCGATGATCTTTTCTTTACCATTATCTCCAAAGGTGACCATCCCTCCATCCTTAGCATCAAGCGTGATGAATTGTGATTCATCACCAGTCATGTGTCTCGAGCATCCACTGTCAAGATATCATTTCCTGTTTCCTCTTTGGGATGCTAGACACACCTGCAAACAAAAGTCAAGTTTTTGTTTTAGGTACCCAAGCTTTCTTGGGTCCTTTTTGGTTAGTCAAAATGGTTCCTTTTGGAACCCATATTTTCTTTATAGTTGAGTTTGCAGATTTGTCAAAGAAGCAAGTGTATGACTTATGTCCTACTCTACCACATTTGAAACAAGTAATATTGGTAGACTTGTTACTTAAAGAATTTAAATAAATATTTTTCAGATATTTTTGTTTCTTCAAGGGGTTATAGCCAAGTCCAGCCTTATCATATACGGCTTTTTGATTATCAAGAATCATATTGAGTTTATTTGAACTCAAGGTGAACTTTTCTACTATTGGTTTCAGCTTGGCAATTTCATTCTTTAAGCTTTAATTTTCTTGAAGCAAGGTGGATTTTTCAATTGAAAAGTTTTCAGCTTGTTTCAATAAAGATTGATTTTTCAATTTTAGCTCTTTATTCTTCATCCCTAGTTTCTTTAATTCATCAACTAAATCATAGAATGCTTTATGTAATTCTTCAAATGTAAAGTCACTAGGAGTTTCGAAAATTACCTCATTTTCGTGTGCCATAAGGCACAGGTTGGCTTGTTCGGTTGAGGTTTTCTCATCGGAGCTTGAGTCATCACTCGCACTCCATGTGGCCATCATTGCCTTCTTCTTGAACTTCTTGGGACCTTTCTTCAGTTGTGGACATTCGGATTTGAAGTATCCCGGCTTCTTGCACTCGTAGCAGATAAGGGGTTGGTCTTTCTCTTTTTCTTTGCTTTGTTCCCCTTTTGTGAATGGCCTCTTTCTCATCCCCTGTTTCCTTTTTCTCAAAAATTTCTTGAATCTTCGGGTGATGAGAGCCATCTCTTCATCCTGTTCTTCATTTTCAGTGTCATCAGTTTCTTCATCAGGATGAGCTATGGATTTGAGGGCAATGGTTCTTTTCTTTTTGACTTCATCCTCTTGATGTTGCTTCATGCTTAGCTCATGAGTCATCAAAGATCCAAGAAGCTCCTCTAGAGGTAGAGTGTTTAAGTCCTTCGCTTCTTGGATGGCAGTCACTTTGGCTTCCCAAGTTCTTGGCAATGACCTGAGAATCTTTCTTACAAGCTCACTGTTAGTGTAGGACTTACCAAGACTCTTTAAACCATTAATTATACCAGTAAAATGAGTAAACATTACATTGATGGACTCATCATGCTCCATTTTAAACAATTCATATTTATGCACAAGCATGTTTATTTTAGACTCTTTTACTTGATTTGTTCCCTCATGGGTTACTTCTAACTTATCCCATATTTCTTTAGCAGATGAACAAGTAGAAATGCGATTAAATTCATTAGCATCAAGAGCACAATAAAGTACATTCATTGCTTTAGCATTTAATTGGGCCATCTTTTTATCAACCTCATCCCATTCTTTCTCAGGTTTGGTTGATTCCTCACCATCTATAATTTTAGTGGGTGTGTGAGGACCATTCACTATGATACTCCACATATCATAGTCGAGTACTTGAATGAATATTTTCATCCGAGCTTTCCAATAGGTGTAATTAGACCCATTGAAAAGTGGAGGTCGGTTGGTGGATTGCCCCTCGACTAGAGAAGTACCGACGTGGGTTGCCATAGATCTTTGGCTCTTTGATTGTTTAGATCAAAGATGGGCTAGAGCACCGGGCTCTGATACCACTTGTTGCCCAGCTATGCAACCCAAGAGGGCGGGTGAATTGGGTTTCTAAAAATTTTAAGCTTAACTAATGACTTATGAAAGATGTTTGTCAAAAGCTAAATGAATGAGGAGAATGACCTTAGTTCAAGATTAATTGCCTGAAGCAAGAATGCAAGAAAATAATGAAGAGTTAAAGAGAGGCAATTATGCACACCACAAACACAAGGATTTATAGTGGTTCGATGCCAACCTTGCACCTACATCCACTCTCCAAGCTCCTACTTGGGAATTTCAATCCACTAAACTTGTATTCAACCCGAATACAAACGTCGGAAACTCCGACACTAGCTATCCCAAGCTAGTTCACTTATTTCCCGGGTATAAGCCAACCCAATACACTCCGATTCTAGGTTCGGATCAACCTTCCCTTATTTTGGAACCCCTCCAAAAAAAAACAATCACTCAAAATGAGTAAAACAATTTATAGCACAAATAAGTACAAAAAAAGCTCCTTTAATGAGCGAATATAACTATAAATACACTTTACTCAAGAGAAGAAGCTCCTTTTTGAATTTCCTCAAAGTGGATGAAGAATTGATTGAGCGCTTGAGGAGTTGGTGAGCTTTGATTGTTGGCTTCTTGAAGGCTTTAAATGAGCTCTTGATTAGGGCTGAAAAGTTGGCTTGAGAAATCCTTTCTCTTTTGAATGCTGAATTAAGCTTATAAAATTAAATTTGATCTAAAATTGAGAATTTCAGATCTAAACCATTTTCATAAAATTGGGATCAGGCTTGGGTAGCTCAATTAGGTCTAGCGGTTGATCAAACCGAATCAAAAGTTGGATAGGTGAGATCATGAAAGCTAATAATTGACCAGCCTAATAGGATTAAGTCTAGGTCAAGGTCGAATCACATTTAGATGTTACTCGATCAAGTTAAGATCTAATTTGGCTCAATGGTTAGAGCCTGGATTCGAGCTAACCCATGCCACTAGGTTAGTTATAATTGTTATGACTATATTAAGTCAAATTTAATGAGACCTAAATCAAATCTTCCTAAGAAAATATTAAGTCTAAGGTCTTCCACCATTGTGGATGTGTGGGCCCTTCTCGGGGTTGATTGTTCTCGGCTGGTTACAGTGGCTCAGTTGCACCGGGAAGACGCAATCATGTCCATTAGGCATTGGATGCTACGGATTAGAGGATGGGTTGTGCTCAATATTTTGGATACGGTGAGGGACCCAATCAGGAATCTAATTCATGCAAATGATGGATCTGACTTAACTAAGGATTGGAGCAATATTCTGGGCACGGTGAGCTTCATGAATTAGAGACCAAGTTTTGGATGCATCATGATTAGAGAATCATTGGACAAGAGTTGTCCACTCATCGATTGACCCATCACCAATAACTGTTAGGTGAGGTGGTGAGCCAGTCGGTGAGACCGCACCACCCACTAGAAATCACTAATCACGAAGATTTTTACATCTCTACCTAGGGAGTGTAGGGATATGAGAAAATAGTGAGAGCCTAATTTGTTTAAAAATGAAACTCCTAAACAAATTGGTTAAGTCTGATTACAAAATTTAACTAGAAACTCTTGACTCTCTACAGGAAATATATCTGCGTCTAACCCCCTGACCAAAATACTAAACACCCACAGATTGACTGGACCCAATTTCAAGGATTGGTTGAGGAACTACAGAATTATTCTGGGTTTTGAGAAACTGACTCATGTCTTGGACTACGACCCACCTGCCATGCCAGCACGTCCGACTGCTGAACAGAGAGCATCTCTGAAAAAGTGGATGGATGACGATAACAAAGCCCGGTACTACATGTTGGGTGCCATGTCTGATGACTTGCAGCACCAGCATGAGAACATTATGACTACTCATCAAATGTTGGCTCACCTACAAGAGTTGTTTGGTGAACAAAGTCGCGCAGCCAAGTATCAAGTCTACCAAAGACTTTTTAAGGCTAAAATGCGTGATGGGTAGTCAGTCCAAGATCATTGTTTGACAATGATCAAGGACATAGAGGAGCTTGAGAAGCTCGGTGTCATCTTAGACAGAGATTTTTAGATTGATGTGATCCTTCAATCTTTGTCTGATGCATATGGTCAGTTCATCATGAACTTCCATATGCATAAGATGCAGTGTACCTTGACTAAGTTAATGAACATGTTGGTTATGGCTGAGCTTTCTTTGAAGGGTTCAAAAGGCTCAGTCCTTACTATGGAGCAGACTTCTTCCAAGAGAAAGTCTTTTGGAAAGAAGAAGAAGTCTGCGAAGAAGCAGAAGGTGGATGAAAAGAAGAAGAAGACAGAACTGAAGAAGAAGACTGCTGAAAAGAAAAAATATTTTCACTACAATTCAGACGGCCATTGGAAGTGAAACTGTCCTCAGTACCTGACCACCCTGAAGAACAAGAAGGATGGTCCTTCTCTTCTGGAGGTATGCTCATTATAGAATCTAATATTACGATTTTCTCTGCATCCAGTTGGGTACTTGACTCTGGTTCTAATGCTCATTTGTGCACTTCTATGCAGGGTCTTGAGAAGAGCAGGAGGCTGAGGGATGGGGATATGATCCTACACGTTAGGAAAGGAGCAAGAGTTGCTACTGTGGCCGTGGGAACCTACCCTCTACGATTACCGTTAGGATTAGATTTTGTTCTTAGAGATTATTATTATGTGCCTGTAGCAAGCAGAAATTTGATTTCTGTTTCATGTTTAGCATAAGAAGGCTATGTGATTAGCTTTCATAAGAACCATTGTAACATATTTTATGAAAATAATAAAGTTGAAAATAATTTTCTAATTAATGGTCTCTATCAGCTACATATTGATGTATCTGTATTTCATATCGAGCAAAATATGAATGCCATGGGAATTAAAAGGCCTAGAGATAGTCTAAATGATAGGTATCTGTGGCACCTAAGGCTAGGTCATATAGCGGAAGACAAGGTTAACAAATTGGAGAAATTCGGACTATTGAGTCCGTTGACTTTCGAGTCATATCCAGTTTGTGAATCATGCATTCAAGGCAGAATGACCAAGCTCTCTTTTACAGGACATGGGGAAAAGGCCATAGACCTACTTACCCTAGTACATATAGATGTATGTGGCCCATTTGATGTGCCGGCTAGAGGCAACTATGTCTACTTTATTACCTTCACCGATGATATGTCTAGGTACGGGTATGTGTTTCTAATGAAACACAAGTTTGAAGCATTTGAAAAGTTCAAAGAATTCAGACATGAGGTAGAAAAACAAACAAGAAAGCCCATTAAGGTTCTTCGATCAGATCTAGGAGGCGAATACCTTAGTCGAAAGTTCCTAGACTATCTTAAGGACAATGGCATAGTCTCTCAATGGACTCCACCTGGAACGTCATAACTCAACGGGGTTTCAGAACAGAGGAACCAGACCCTATTAGATATGGTCCGTTCCATGATGAGCTTCACGGACCTCCCTGAGTTTCTTTGGGGACATTGTCTCATGACAGCAATATATGTATTGAATAGAGTTCTCTCTAAAATTGTTTCTACTACATCGTATGAGATATAGCATGGTAAGAAGTCAAGTCTGAGTAATCTCATAATTTGAGGTTGTCCGGCTCATGTCAAGAGACAGTAAGCGGATAAGTTAGAGTTCAGGTCTTTTAGAGCTCGGTTTATAGGATATCCTAAAGAGTCATTAGGATACTATTTCTATATTCTGGAAGATCACAATGTGATTGTGAATCGACATGCTATTTTTCTTGAAAAATAGTTTATTCAAGATGGTGGCATCGAAAGAATAATTAAGCTCAAGGAGAATATCTCCTAAGAGCAATGAGCTAAAGAACCTAAGGAATCCAATCAATTAGAACCAATCCTAACACAACCTCTTCCACCTCGTAGATCGACTAAGATTTTTCATCCTCCTAAAAGGTACTTAGGTACTATACAAGAGAAAGTAGAGAAAATATTCCTCATGAAAAATGGAGCTCATGGTGATGACCCCAAGACCTATGATGAGGTGATATTAGATATCGACTCCGAGAAATAGTTAGAGGCAATGAGATCAGAAATTGACTCGATACACTCAAACCAAATCTGGACCTTAGTAGATCCACCTGGATGTGATCAAAATATTTGATTTCATCAAGAATAAAGAGGAACTATGTGTGTTCAAAAAGGTCAGTGGGAGCACAGTTGTCTTCCTCATACTATCGTAGATGACATCCTCTTGATTGAAAATGATATTTTTGTTGGGAAATGTGTCCCAAAAAGCCAATCGTCAAGCTGTTGACGGTTGAGCAACCAAGTATTGTAATTGATTTGTTAATAAATAAAATATATTTGGCATCTTCATCATAAGCTTTCATCTTCTAATGAACTCCGTTGTTATGATGAAGTCCTTAGGACTATTTAAGTTCGATAAAGAGAGGATTTATCGATTAGTCCTTAAAATTGTTCACGACCAAATGATAGGTTGTTAATAAGGACGACAGCTTCTATCGAGCATAGGTCGCTGTAGGCCATATGGGTTGGTTGTCCTCTTAACCAAAGAGTGTGGAGACACTGGTATGGCATACAGGTGAGATGTAAGGGTACATCATCATTGAACGTGACCAACTCCAGAGTATTCTACTGTCGAGAATATCTCTGATGGGATATAGGTATAAGTGTCCCTTAGACCTGAGATCGCCTCAGTGACTTGCAAGCAACTCACTGTGCTTTGGTACTGGACTAACTGAATTTCTAATTCAGAGATGGAAGGCTTCTGGGCACAATCAAGTACTTGCAAAGTCAGAGTGTGATCGATATGAGATTGACCACTCCAAGAGTTGGAGAAGAATGAGTCACTGTATTTCAATTTAGCAAAACCTTGGCCAGGGTTATCCATCAGATGGATTTGATATTTTGAAATATAATGTGGACAACCTGATCAGAGTTGACAGTTAAACTCTGGGGTGTCCTATGATCATTTTGGTCAAGGAGATGAATTATATGAAAACTATATCTGCATGGGTTCTAAAGATGTTGTTCTACACATTCGACCTATCCGATCGTCGGGTACCATTGCTAGATGGTCACTTCGATTGGTATAAAAATTTGTTCCTATGCCACCGACTTAGGTTCAGACCTATGAGGTCACACACATTAGAGTTCATGATCCGATCAGATGGTTGATCAACGATTAAGAATCGTTCTAGGGTTAAATGATCAATACGATTGACATTTAACCCAGTGCAAGTGTTGCAGGAGGATCGATTAGCAATTCGATTGCTAATTGGCTTAATTTGATTAAGCCAATGGGCTAAGATTAAGTTTAATTAAATATGATTTAATTAAATTTATTTTAGGCTTGATTGGATCAAGTCTAATTGGTTTATTGGATAAGCCAAGTGCAAGAAAAAACTAGTCCTAGTTCAATTAGGACTTAGGTCAATCTAATTTCTAATTTGATTAGAAAATTAAATCAGATTTAAATCTAATTTAATCTGATTAAATTAAGTTCTTAATTGGGTTAAGACCTATTTTAATTGTGTTGATCTAATTTTGATTTGATTTGGTTTGGGAAACCAAATTAAAATAAGTCATAAGACAGAATCCTAGTAAGACTAGGATTCCACCTTGCACCACATAAGCCTTCTCCACACCCTCTCTCTTATTCAACGCCAATCTCCACTTATTTTATGCGACAAAAGCCCTCTCTCAGATCTCTCCTACGTTCACAAAAGGTCTCCTCTCTTCTTTCTTACATGGAAGGTGGTTTGGATCAAATCTAAAAGGAATAAGTTTGGATTTCGAATTCTATGAGATAGAGTTTTAGAAATCCAAAACTCTTTCAATTTTGCACCGAATTTATCCAAATTTTTTTTAGAATTTTTGTGGCTTTTAGGGTATATATTCTGCACCCTTTTTTGGTGATCCATGTACAAAAATATGAAGGAGGTGCTCAAGAGTTGGGCGTCCCTTGACTTGCCATGTTTGGATAAGCCTTGAGTAGGTGTTTGACCTAGACAAGGACTCTATCATATCTCTCTATATAAGATGAGTTTCTTAGTAAAATTTTAGGAGAAATTATAGATTTGAGAGACCTTTGTGCCTTCCAAAAATCAAAGAGAAATACTGTTGCTCCTAGATTGATTTTGATGATTACAAAGCAGATTGAAGGGATACAAATAATTTGAAAATGAAAAAGTCCTTATGCTCTTCAAGGGCAAAATTATAATTTCACTAAAATTCTGATTTGATAGTACCATTTGGTAGAACAAATGATTTGAAATCTATTGGTGAAGATTTCATTGTGTTTGGACTTATATTTTTGAAGTTATGAAGGTTTGAAGTGCATGAGTCGACTCATGAGTCAACTCATGGCACTGTGAGCTGATTGGCACGCAAAAATTCTCCTTGGCACGCTAGTTTTCTGGCTTGGCACGACCTGTGAGTCGACTCATGAGTCGACCCACAAGGCATGAGTCGACTCATGAGTCGACCCCTGCTGATTTGAGCCAAGAATTTCCAGAAACGCATTCTCTGGTTTTTGCAACAGAGGTCGACTCATGAGTCGACCCCTGAAGCATGAGTCGACTCATGAGTCGACCCCTGCGATGGAAAATGTCAGCAACGACTATTTTTTTGCCCATTTTAATTGCCTTTTATGCTTCCTAAAATTGCTCTAACGGCTCTTTATCTGCCTAAATTATTTTCTCTTACTTCTAATGTCATAAAATGCTTTAAATGGTGAAAGAAATTGCAGATTAAATAGCAGATCAAACGTGAAATCAAAAATGAAAAAAACAGAAGAGAGGATCCGAAATCTGCACGAAAAAGTCTGAGATCAACGAAATATCCAAAAAGAAAAAGAGAGAGGATCCACAATATACAAGAGAGATTGTGAAAGAGAAAAGCAAGAGCATTCAAGAGGATCTTTCAAGCCTATTGTTCAAACTTGATCTAGAGATCTTTCAAAGCTTTCAAGAGATCTTCAATCAACAATCAACCTCTTCTCAAGCATTCGTTCAAGCGTTCATCCACCTTGAGAAAATCCGAAAAGGGGTTCTTCATTTGAGTAAAGTTTTTATTGTTATATTCGCTCATTTAAAGGAGCTGTTATTGTATTAATCTGTGCTCAAAATTTTCTAACTCTTTGTGAGTTTTTTTGTTCTTGTTTTTGGAGGATTTCCAAAACAAGGAAAGGTTGATCCGAACCTGAAATCGGAGTGTTTTGGGTTTACTTGTACCTGGAAAATAAGTGATCTAGCTTGGGATAGCTAGTGTCGGAGTTTTGACGTTTTGTATTCGGGTTGAATACAAAGTATAGTGGATTGAAATTCCCAAGTAGGAGCTTGGGGAGTGGATGTAGGTGCAAGGTTGGCACCGAACCACTATAAATCCTTGTGTTTGTGGTGTGCTTTATCGCTTTACCTTATTTCTTTATTATATCCTTGCAATTCTGCTTCAGGTAATTAATATTGAATTAAAATCTTTGTCTTGTTCATCATATGTTTTAAATTAAGTCTAAATTTTTAGAAACCCAATTCACCCCCCCTCTTGGGTTGCATAGCTGGGCAACAAGTGGTATCAGAGCCGGTGCTCTAGCCCTTCTTTGATCTAACAATCAAAGAGCCAAAGATCTATGGCAACCCATGTCGGTACTTCTCTAGCCGAGGGGCAATCTACAAACCGACCTCCACTTTTCAATGGGTCTAATTACACCTATTGGAAAGCTCAGATGAAGATATTCATACAAGCACTCGACTATGATATGTGGAGTATCATAGTGAATGGTCCTCACACACCCACCAAGATTATAGATGGTGAGGAGTCAACCAAACCCGAGAAAGAATGGGATGAGGTTGACAAGAAATTGGCACAATTAAATGCCAAAGCCATGAATGTTCTTTATTGTGCACTAGATGCTAGTGAATTCAATCGCATTTCTACTTGTGCATCTGCTAAAGAAATATGGGATAGGTTAGAAGTAACTCATGAGGGAACAAATCAAGTAAAAGAGTCTAAAATAAACATGCTTGTACATAAATATGAATTGTTCAAAATAGAGCATGATGAGTCCATAACTGCCATGTTTACTCGTTTTACTGATATAATTAATGGTTTGAAGAGTCTTGGCAAATCTTATACTAACAGTGAACTTGTAAGGAAGATTCTCAGGTCACTGCCAAGAACTTGGGAAGCCAAGGTGACTGCCATCCAAGAAGCAAAGGACTTAAACACTCTACCTCTAGAAGAGCTTCTTGGATCCTTGATGACTCATGAACTTAGCATGAAGCAACATCAAGAGGATGAAGTCAAAAAGAAAAGAACCATTGCCCTCAAATCCACAACTTCGCCTGATTATGAAACGGATGAATCTGAAGATGAAGAACAGGATGAAGAGATGGCACTCATCACCCGAAAATTTAAGAAGTTTCTAAGAAAAAGGAAACAGGGGATGAGAAAGAAATTCACAAAAGGAGAACAAAGCAAAGAAAAAGAGAAAGATCAACCCCTTACATGCTACGAGTGCAAGAAGCCGGGACATTTCAGATCCGAATGTCCACAACTGAAGAAAGGTCCCAAAAAGTTCAAAAAGAAGGCAATGATGGCGACTTGGAGTGCGAGTGATGACTCAAGCTCCGACGAGGAAACCTCAACAGAACAAGCCAATCTGTGCTGATGGCACATGAAAATGAGGTAACTTCTGAATCCACTAGTGAATTCACATTTGAAGAATTGCATGAAGCATTCTATGACTCAATTGATGAATTAAAGAAACTAGGAAGAAAAACAAAGAACTGAAATTGGAAAATCAGTCCTTAGTGAAACAAGCTGAAATTCTTTCAATTGAAAAACTCACCTTGAGTCAAGAAAATCAAAACTTAAAGGATGAAATTAACAAGCTGAAATCTATAATAGATAAGTTCACCTTAAGTTCAAACAAACTAAATATGATCCTTGAAAATCAGAAAGCTATATATGATAAGGCTGGACTTGGCTATAAACCTCTAAAGAAACAAAAGTTTCTGAAGGATATTTATGTAAATTATTCAGGTAACAAGTCTACAAATATTACTTGTTTCAAATGTGGTAGAATAGGACATAAATCATACACATGCCTTAAATCTACCAATACAACTATAAAGAAAATATGGGTTCCAAAAGGAACCATTCTGACTAACCCAAAAGGACCCAAGAAAGCTTGGGTACCTAAGACAGAGACTTGACCTTTGCTTGCAGGTGTGTCTAGCATCCCAAGAAGGAAACAGAAAATGGTATCTTGACAGTGGATGCTCGAGACACATGACTGGTGATGAATCACAATTCATCACGCTTGATGCTAAGGATGGAGGGATGGTCACCTTTGGAGATAATGGCAAAGGAAAGATCATCGGGATAGGTAACATTGGTATCACTCCCTCCAAATACATTGAGAATGTTTTACTAGTTAAAGGTTTAAAGCATAACTTACTTAGCATTAGTCAATTCTGTGATAAAGGGTATAAAGTAATTTTTGAATCATCTGTTTGCATTGTGACTAGTCCTATTAACGATGGCATTAAATTTATAGGACATAGGCATGGCAATGTTTATATGATAGATTTGAATGACTTAGCCAAATTAGACATGCAATGCCTAGTATCCTTGAATGCTAAAATCAATGAGACTAGTTGGCTGTGGCATCGTAGACTTGCACATATAAGCATGCATTCTCTTTCAAAATTAATTAAAAAGATTTAGTTCTCGGTTTGCCAAAATGAATTTTGAAAAGGATAGAATTTGTGATGCATGCCAATTAGGTAAACAAACTAGAGTATCATTTAAATCCAAAAATACTGTTTCAACTTCTAGACCATTAGAGCTCTTACATATGGACTTATTTGGACCAACAAGAACCACCAGTCTAGGAGGAAAAAGATATGGCTTTGTAATTATAGATGATTATTCTCGTTTTACTTGGGTTTTCTTTTTGGCTCACAAAAATGAAACTTTTCATATTTTCACTAAATTTCATCGAAAAGTTTCTAATGAAAAAGGGTTTTCAATTCAAAATATTAGAAGTGATCATGGAACTGAATTTGAAAATCAAGATTTTGAAAATTTTTGTGATGAAAATGGAATTGGCCATAACTTCTCTGCTCCTAGGACACCCCAACAAAATGGGTAGTTGAAAGGAAAAACAGAACCTTAGAAGAAATGGCCCGTACCATGCTTTGTGAAAGCAACCTTCCAAGATATTTTTGGGCGGAAGCTATTAACACAGCATGTTACATTTTAAATCATGCTTTAATTAGACAATTTTTAAAGAAAACCCCCTATGAACTTTGGAAAGGAAGAAAATCAAATATTGCATATTTTCATGTCTTTGGTTGCCGATGTTTTGTATTAAATAATGGAAAAAGAAAAACTTGGTAAATTTGATGCAAAATCAGATGAAGCAATCTTTTTAGGTTACTCCTCCACTAGTAAAGCATTTAGAGTTTTCAACAAAAGAACTTTAGTAGTTGAGGAGTCCATACATGTTGTTTTTGATGAATCTAACGATCTTCCTTCAAGGAAGAATGAGGGTGTTGATGATGCAGAGCCACTAATAGAAGGTATGAAGGAGATCACTCTGAAAGACTCAGCAACTCCAGAAGACAAGGATCAAGAAGATAAACAAGATGAGAGAAGTGAAGAAATTCAAGAACAACCTCAAGGTACAAATGACCTACCCAAGGAATGGAGGTATGTTCACAACCACCCTAAGGAGTTAATTATCGGTGATCCTATGCATGGGGTAAAAACACGTTCTTCACTTAGAGATGTACTTAATCATTGTGCTTTTGTATCTCAACTTGAACCTAAAACTTTTGAAGAAGCTGAAAATGATCATAACTGGATTAATGCTATGCAAGAGGAACTTAATCAATTTGAAAGAAATAATGTTTGGACCTTAGTATCAAGACCTAAAGATTATTCAATAATTGGCACAAAATGGGTCTTTAGAAACAAATTAGATGAGCATGGAAATGTAATTAGAAATAAAGCAAGACTGGTTGCTAAGGGATATAATCAAGAAGAAGGAATTGATTTTGATGAAACCTTTGCACCTGTTGCTAGATTAGAAGCTATTAGACTTCTACTTGCATATGCTTGCTTTATGAATTTCAAGTTATTTCAAATGGATGTTAAAAGTGCATTTTTAAATGGATATATCTCTGAAGAAGTATATGTAGAACAACCCCCTGGATTTGAAAATCATGCTTTTCCTAATCATGTCTTTAGATTAAATAAAGCTTTATATGGATTAAAACAAGCACCTAGAGCATGGTATGAAAGGCTAAGCAAATTTCTACTAAATAATGGTTTTTCAAGAGGCAATGTAGATACAACCCTATTTATTAAAAGAAATCAAAATGATATGCTAATTGTACAAATTTATGTTGATGACATAATTTTTGGGTCTACTAATGAATCCCTTTGTCAAGACTTGCTAAGCTTATGCAGGGGGAGTTCGAGATGAGCATGATGGGAGAACTCACCTTCTTCTCGGACTCCAAATCAAACAATCAAAAGAGGGAATCTCCATCACCCAAAGCAAGTACACCAAGGAACTACTCAAAAGATTTGGAATGGAGAACTGCAAACCAATTGGCACACCAATGAGTCCCTCATGTAAGCTTGACAAGGATGATGAAGGTAAAAGCGTAGACTTAAAATACTATAGAGGTATGATTGGCTCATTATTATATTTAACTGCAAGTAGGCCTGATATAATGTTTAGTGTTTGCTTATGTGCTAGATATCAATCTAATCCTAAAGAATCTCATTTGAATGCTGTTAAAAGAATCCTTAGATACTTAAATGGTACTCAAACTCTAGGGTTATGGTACTCTAAGGACTCACAAATTAATTTATTAGGATATTCAGATGCTGATTTTGCTGGATGTAAATTAGATAGAAAAAGCACAAGTGGAACTTGCCAATTTCTTGGAGTTAACCTAATCTCATGGTTTAGCAAGAAACAAAATTCGGTGGCACTGTCTACGGCTGAGGCCGAATACATTGCAGCGGAAGTTGTTGTGCTCAAATCTTGTGGATTAAGCAACAACTCGAAGACTTTGGAATCAAACTTAATGAAACACCAATAAGATGTGACAACACAAGTGCCATAAATCTATCTAAAAATCCAATTCAACACTCAAGATCCAAACATATTGAAATAAGACATCATTTCATAAGAGAACATGTTCAAAATAAAAATATAATTCTTGAATATGTTTGCACTGAGAATCAATTAGCTGATATCTTTACAAAGGCCCTTAGTGAGGATAGATTCTGTGAAATTAAGAGAAATCTAGGAATTCTAGATCCATTTGCCTAAAATTTCTCAATTTCCAAAGAATTGATTAAAGCTCAATTTTCAACATCTATCCTGGTCCCAAAAGCTCAAATTTATCATTCTAAGAACTTATCATTGAGCAAAATTCCTTCACTCAAAATTTCAAATTTTTCTGGAATTTATTCATATTTTTCCTGATTTTTTGAACTTCATGAGTCGACCCCCATGAGTCGACTCAATGGCAAACTTGTAAATCCCACCAACTTTCAACGGGTTCATTGTTTTTATAAGGGTTACTGTTTGTGAGACGACTCATCTTCCCATCGTTCTTCTTCCAAAAGCCGTCTTCTCCAACTCTTCTTGCTCCAAATCCAAGGATTAATTTCGAGGCAATTCTCCCTCCTCCTCTCCACCAAAAATCGCCTCCTTCAAAAGGATTTTCTGTGCTTTCTCGCTTTGCTTGGCGCGGTTGGAACGTGCCCTAGCACTTTACCGAACTTCCAAAATCCACTTCTTTTCTCCACCAAAATCCTTCTTCACTCTCTTGTGATCCCTCCTCCACTCAATTCAAGTCTTCTTGTCTGCTACTTTAGTGGATATGGCTCCAAAGATGAAGCTTCCCCAAAGAAGGAAATCAATCCGGAGCCTGAAGAAATTGTCAGAAAGAAAAGGCAAGCCCTCAATCTTCAACTGCTCCCACTCCAGTTTCAGTACCTACTCAAGGTCCCTCTCAATCCTCCATAAGCCCCAGTGTGAATCCTCTTTCTGATAGAAAAGTAGAAATCGGAAAAAATATAGATTTTCGGTTCTTTGAGAAAGAAGGTTTTACTTTTGCTACCAAAATTAAAAACCAAGGATGGGAACTCTATTGCTCTCTTAAGGAAGTCACCTATGTTGACCTTGTTAGAGAATTCTACCAAAACCTACTTTATGGAAACGGGTCAGTGACTTCAACTGTAAAGGGAATTGATATCTGCCTGGATTCTAGGATTTTGGGAGAAATACTTCAGTTGCCTAGTGAAGGATATTCATATATGGAACTCCCAATTAAAGAAGAGGGGATCAGAATTATTTTAGGAGAAACTTTTTCAGGAAATTTAAACAAATTGGAAGCAAAGTTTTTGTCCATTGAGATGAGGGTCCTGCATCAGATAGTTTCAAAGCTATTCTTTCCTAGGAGTGGTAGACATGACTTACTTTCCAGCAGAGATGTATGTGTCATGTTTCATGTCATCACTCAGACCCCCCTGAACCTCCCTGCACTTATGATAGAGGCCATGAGAGAAACTTTGAACAGATCCAAGGCACACTTGCCTTATGGTATGGCCCTTACTAGAGTATTTAGGAGGTTTGGAGTTAGCTGTGAGGGGGAGGCTGCTACCAAGCTATCTCATGTGGACACTTTCAACCAACACAGCCTGCACCGAATGGGAATTACAAAGACTGTTGGTGGTTGGATCAAGGGCTCTGAAGAAAGAACTGAGGATAGAGCTGAAACAAGAACTGAAGACAGAGCTGAAGGCAGAATAGAAGAAGAAGGTCCATCTTCTCCTGTACATGACTTCAGGGCAGCTTCACCAGATACCCAGTTCATTCCTGATACTGAGGCTGGCCCTTCAGAGTTTACTAGGTTGCCCACACCAGTGTATCAGCCAGAGAGCAGAGCACCTCATTCAGAGTTCAGACTGGCTGACGATCATATCGAGCATATTTCACAGCGTGTGGCTTCTTTACTGTCTAGCCAGTGGAGTAGTACTTCTTTTGCACCTGGAGCTACCTCTTCTGATCAGACCATTACTCCCCACATCTCCACTGTATTTTAGATGATTTCAGATCAGTCCATCAGGATACAGCAGCTTGAGGACACAGTCTGGAGACTGACTGGCAGAGTTCTTGACTTGCAGGGGCAAGTCCTTGCTTTGGCCCATCCCAAGCCACAGGAGTCTACTATTGAGGTCACAGACCTCACTGCAGAGGCTGGTAGGCTCAGAGGAGCACTAGAAGGTGGATATGAATTACTGAGGAAAGAAATCCGAGGATCGAGTGAGCATGCTACCACTCAGTTCACTGCTCTACTTGAATCTGTTTCAAGAGCACTGAACGTACTTGATTCTATCAGACTCACCCTTTCTGTTCAGTCCTTAGCATCTCAGCGTTCTCAGCCACCCAGTTCATCTCGCTCTCCTGCTCGTGGCAGAGGCAGACAGGGTGAAGGACGCACTTCTGATCCATCATCTCCTCACCCTATCTCTGATGACTCTGATCATTGACTTATCTTGATCATTACTAGATCCTAGGTGTTAGTATCTTGTTCTAGGATCTATACCTTGAGGCCATGTATTGACAATTAGCTGATTGAATTTTATTTTAAAGAACTATGTATTGAAATAATTATGTTTTTAATGAAATCATCTTTTATTTATATTTCTACCTTCTGTAATGATGTTGATCATATTATGGTTATATATATATTCTCCTTGTTGAAATATTATCTTCTCTTTGTTGTTGTTTGCTGTTGATAATTGCTATATTAAGGGGGAGCAAACATTTGTGATATACTCTAAAAGGGGAGAAATTAAAGAATATTTCTGAAAAAGAAAAAGCTAACCATGTCTGATGATGTCAAAAAGGGGGAGAAAGTAAACAATTAAACAAAAAGCAAGCAACTCATTAAAAGCAAAACCCTAAATTATGAAAGAAAAAGGGGGAGAAATTAAACAAAAAGCAACTCATCAAAGGCAAAACCCCAAAAGCAAAATTACAAATTATGAGAAATTTGGCATCAAACAGTAATTTGGCATCAAACAGAAATTAAACAAAACAATATTGGAGATATTAAACAAAAATTGGAGAAATTAAATATTTGGAGAAATTAAACAAAAATTAAGAAATTAAACAAAATTTATGAAATTAAACAAAAATGGTATTTTGAGAAATTAAACAAAAATTGAGAAATTAAACAAAATTTGTGAAATTAAACAAAAATGGTATTTTGAGAAATTAAACAAAAATTTTGAGAAAATTGATATCAGACAGAAATTAAACAAAAAGCAAAATCATAAGTACAATGCAAATAAGTTTTTTTTTATATGCTCTGATATATTTCAAAATTCAAACTTGCTCTGATATATCTTATAAAATTTACCTTGATACATCTTAAGAAATTTGATTTACTCTGATACACCCTAAAATTTTTTTTTAACTTGCTCTGATACATGATAAAATTTAATTTGATACAGTGTGAAAGTTTCTCTGATATTTGCTCTGATACAGTGTGAAATTTTCTCTGATACATTATAAAATTTGCTCTGATACAGTGTAAAATTTTCTCTGTTATATTATAACATTTACTCTGATACATTGTAAAATCTTTTCGGATAACATTGTAAAAATTATTTTTTCTTGCTCTGATATATTGAAAAATTTATTTTTCTCTCTTGCTCTGATATATCTTAAACTTAAAATGATCTAATACTCTTTTCAAATGTTTATGAAAATGAACAAACTATTTTTTGCATATGACCATTTATATCACATGCCAAAAGAATCATATTTTTCAAGCATATACACCTATAGTGCATTCTTTTGAAATTAATGCATTCACATAAATGCTTTTGTTCAAGTATTTTGTCATCATCAAAAAGGGGAAGATTGTTGCTCCTAGATTGATTTTGATGATTACAAAGCAGATTGAAGGGATACAAATAATTTTAAATGAAAAAAGTCCTTATGCTCTTCAAGGGCAAAATCATAATTTCACTAAAATCCTGATTTGATAGTACCATTTGGTAGAACAAATGATTTGAAATCTATTGGTGAAAATTTCATTGTGTTTGGACTTATATTTTTGAAGTTATGAAGGTTTGGAGTGCATGAGTCGACTCATGAGTCAACTCATGGCACTGTAAGCTGATTGCCACGCAATAATTCTCCTTGGCACGCTAGTTTTCTGGCTTGGCACGACCTGTGAGTCGACTCATGAGTCGACCCACAAGGCATGAGTCGACTCATGAGTCGACCCCTGCTGATTTGAGCCAAGAATTTCCAGAAACGCATTCTCTGGTTTTTGCAACAGAGGTCGACTCATGAGTCGACCCCTGAAGCATGAGTCGACTCATGAGTCGACTCCTGCGACGAAAAATGTCAGTAACGGCTATTTTTTTGTCCGTTTTAATTGCCTTTTATGCTTCCTAAAATTGCTCTAACGGCTCTTTATCTGCCTAAGTTGTTTTCGATTGCTTCTAATGTCATAAAATGCTTTAAATGGTGAAAGAAATTGCAGATTAAATAGCAGATCAAACGTGAAATCAAAAATAAGAAAAACGAAAGAGAGGATCCGAAATC
>NC_025993.2:139281930-139391930 GCF_000442705.2 Elaeis guineensis
CTGACTAGATCAACATAGGTGACTTCCTTAAGAGAGCAATAAAGTTTCCATCCTTGATTTTTGATCTTGGTAGCAAAAGTAAAGCCTTCTTTCTCAAAGAACCGAAAATCTATATTTTTCCCGGTTTCTACTTTTCTATCAGAAAGAAGATTTACACTGGGGCTTTTGGAGGATTGAGAGGGACCTTGAGCAGGTACTGAAACTGGATCGAGAATACTGGAAGACTGAGCATGCCTTTTCTTTCGGACAATTTCCTCAGGCTCTCGGATTGATTTTCTCCTTTGGGAAAGTTTCATCTTTGGAGCCATATCCAAAAAAGTAACAGACAAGAAGACTTGAATTCAGTGGAGGAGGGATCACAAAAGAGTAAAGAAGAATTTTGGTGGAGAAAAGAAGTAGATTTTGAATGAACGGTGAAGTTCTAGGGCACGTTCCACCCGCGCCTATCACTGCGAGAAAGCACAGAAAAGTCCTTTTCAAGGAGGCGATTTTTGGTGGAGAGAAGGAGGGAGACTTGCCTCAGAATTGATCCTTGGATTTGGAGCAAAAAGAGTTGGAGAGGACGGCTTTCGGAAGGAAGACGACGAGAATATGAGTCGTCTCATAAACAGGGTTTCCCGTTTTAAAAACAATGAACCCGATGGAAGTTGGTGGGATTTACAAGTTTGCCATTGAGTCGACTCATGGGGGTCGACTCATGAAGTTCAGAAAATCAGGAAAAATACAAATAAATTCCAGAAAAATTCAAAATTTTGGGAGAAGGAATTTTGCTCAATGATAAGTTTTTAGAGTGATAAAACTGAGCTTTTGGAACCAGGATAGTTGTTGGAAATTGAGCTCTAAGAACATTTGATAATAATTAAGAGAAGTTTAGGCAAATAGATCTAGAATTCCTAGATTTCTCCTAATTTCACAGAATCTATCCTCACTAATGGCCTTTGTAAAGATATCGGCTAATTGATTTTCAGTGCAAATATATTCAAGAATTATATTTTTATTTTGAACATGTTCTCTTATAAAATGATGTCTTATTTCAATATATTTGGATCTTGAGTGTTGTATTGGATTTTTAGATAGATTTATGGCACTTGAATTGTCACATTTTATTGGAGTTTCATTAAGTTTGATTCCAAAATCTTCGAGTTGTTGCTTAATCCACAAGATTTGAGCACAACAACTTCCGGCTGCAATGTATTCGACCTCAGCCGTAGACAGTGCCACCGAATTTTGTTTCTTGCTAAACCATGAGATTAGGTTAACTCCAAGAAATTGGCAAGTTCCACTTGTGCTTTTTCTATCTAATTTACATCCAGCAAAATCAGCATCAGAATATCCTAACAAATTAATTTGTGAGTCCTTAGAGTACCATAACCCTATAGTTTGTGTACCATTTAAGTATCTAAGGATTCTTTTAACAGCATTCAAATGAGATTCCTTAGGATTAGATTGATATCTTGCACATAAGCAAACACTAAACATGATATCAGGCCTACTTGCAGTTAGATATAATAATGAGCCAATCATACCTCTGTAGTATTTTAAGTCTACGCTTTTACCTTCATCATCCTTGTCAAGCTTACTTAAGGGACTCATTGGTGTGCCAATAGGTTTGCAGTTCTCCATTCCAAATCTTTTGAGTAGTTCCTTGGTGTACTTGCTTTGGGTGATGGAGATTCCCTCTTTTGATTGTTTGATTTGGAGTCCGAGAAAGAAAGTGAGTTCTCCCATCATGCTCATCTCGAACTCTCCCTGCATAAGCTTAGCAAAGTCTTGACAAAGGGATTCATTAGTAGACCCAAAAATTATGTCATCAACATAAATTTGTATAATTAGCATATCATTTTGGTTTCTTCTAATAAATAGGGTTGTGTCTACATTGCCTCTTGAGAAACCATTATTTAGTAAAAATTTGCTTAGCCTTTCATACCATGCTCTAGGTGCTTGTTTTAGACCATATAAAGCTTTATTTAATCTAAAGACATGATTGGGAAAAGCATGATTTTCAAATCCAGGGGGTTGTTCTACATATACTTCTTCAGAAATATATCCATTTAAAAATGCACTTTTAACATCCATTTGAAATAGTTTGAATTTCATAAAGCAAGCATAAGCAAGTAGAAGTCTAATGGCTTCTAATCTAGCAACAGGTGCAAAGGTTTCATCAAAATCAATTCCTTCTTCTTGATTATATCCCTTAGCAACCAGTCTTGCTTTATTTCTAATTACATTTCCATGCTCATCTAACTTGTTTCTAAAGACCCATTTTGTGCCAATTATTGAATAATCTTTAGGTCTTTTCACTAATGTCCAAACATTATTTCTTTCAAATTAACTGAGTTCTTCTTGCATAGCATTAATCCAGTTATGATCATTTTCAGCTTCTTCAAAAGTTTTAGGTTCAAGTTGAGATACAAAAGCACAATGATTAAGTACATCTCTAAGTGAAGAACGTGTTTTTACCCCATGCATAGGATCACCGATAATTAATTCCTTAGGATGGTTGTGAACATACCTCCATTCCTTGGGTAAGTCATTTGTACCTTGAGGTTGTTCTCGAATTTCTTCACCTTTCTCATTTTGTTCATCTTCTTGATCCTTGTCTTCTGGAGTTGCTGAATCTTTCAGAGTGATCTCCTTCATACCTTCTATTAGTGGATCTGCATCATCAACACCCTCATTCTTCCTTGAAGGAAGATCGTTAGATTCATCAAAGACAACATGTATGGACTCCTCAACTACTAAGGTTCTTTTGTTGAACACTCTAAATGCTTTACTAGTGGAGGAGTAACCTAGAAGATTGCTTCATCTGATTTTGCATCAAATTTACCAAGTTTTTTTTTTCCTTTATTTAATACAAAACATCGGCAACCAAAAACATGAAAATATGCAATATTTGGTTTTCTTCCTTTCCAAAGTTCATAAGGGGTTTTCTTTAAAAATTGTCTAATTAAAGCACGATTTAAAATGTAACATGCTGTGTTAATAGATTCCGCCCAAAAATATCTTGGAAGATTGCTTTCACAAAGCATGGTACGGGCCATTTCTTCTAAGGTTCTGTTTTTCCTTTCTACTACCCCATTCTGTTGGGGTGTCCTAGGAGTAGAGAAGTTGTGGCCAATTCTATTTTCATCACAAAAATTTTCAAAGTCATGATTTTCAAATTCTGTTCTATGATCACTTCTAATATTTTGAATTGAAAATCTTTTTTCATTAGTGACTTTTCGATGAAATTTCGTGAAAATTTGAAAAGTTTCATTTTTGTGAGCTAAAAAGAAAACCCAAGTAAAACGAGAGTAATCATCAATTATTACAAATCCATATCATTTTCCTCCTAGACTAGTGGTTCTAGTTGGTCCAAATAAATCCATATGTAAGAGCTCTAAAGGTCTAGAAGTTGAAATAGTATTTTTGGATTTAAATGATACTCTAGTTTGTTTACCTAATTGGCATGCATCACAAATTCTATCCTTTTCAAAATTCAATTTTGGCAAACCGAGAACTAAATCCTTTTTGATTAATTTTGAAAGAGAATGCATGCTAATATGTGCAAGTCTACGATGCCACAGCCAACTAGTCTCATTTATTTTAGCATTTAAGGAAACTAGACATTGCATGTCTAATTTAGTTAAATCATTCAAGTCTACCATATAAACATTGCCATGCCTATGTCCTATAAATTTAATGCCATCGTTAATAGGACTTGTCACAATGCAAACAGATGATTCAAAACTTACTTTATACCCTTTATCACAGAATTGACTAATGCTAAGTAAGTTATGCTTTAAACCTTTAACTAGTAAAACATTCTCAATGTATTTGGAGGGAGTGATACCAATGTTACCTATCCCGATGATCTTTCCTTTGCCATTATCTCCAAAGGTGACCATCCCTCCATCCTTAGCATCAAGCGTGATGAATTGTGATTCATCACCAGTCATGTGTCTCGAGCATCCGCTGTCAAGATACCATTTTCTATTTTCTTCTTGGGATGCTAGACACACCTGCAAGCACAGATCAAGTTTCTGTCTTAGGTACCCAAGCTTTCTTGGGTCCTTTCAGGTTAGTCAGAATGGTTCCTTTTGGAACCCATATTTTCTTTGTGTTTGCATATTTGTTAATAAGACATGTGTATGATTTATGTCCTATTCTTCCACATTTAAAACAAGTAATATTTGTAGACTTTTTGCTTGAATAATTTGCATAAATATCCTTCAAAAATTTTTGTTTCTTCAGGGGTTTATAACCAAGTCCAGCCTTATCATATATAGCTTTCTGATTTTCAAGGATCATATTTAGTTTGTTTGAACTTAAGGTGAACTTATCTACTATAGACTTCAGCTTGTTCATTTCATCCTTTAAGTTTTGATTTTCTTGAATCAAGGTGAATTTTTCAATTGAAAGATTTTCAGCTTGTTTCACTAAGGACTGATTTTCCAATTTCAGCTCTTTGTTTTTCTTCCCTAGTTTCTTTAATTCATCAATTGAACCATAGAATGCTTCTTGCAATTCTTCAAAAGTAAATTCACTAGTGGATTCAGAAGTTACCTCATTTTCATGTGCCATCAGGCACAGATTGGCTTGTTCGGTTGAGGTTTTCTCGTCGGAGCTTGAGTCATCACTCGCACTCCAGGTCGCCATCATTGCCTTCTTTTTGAATTTCTTTGGACCTTTCTTCAATTGAGGACATTCGGATCTGAAATGTCCTGGCTTCTTGCACTCGTAGCATATAGGGGTTTGATCTTTCTCCTTTTCTATGCTTTGATCCCCTTTTGTGAATTTTTTTCTCATCCCCTGTTTTCTTTTTCTTAGAAACTTCTTGAATTTTCGGGTGATGAGAGCCATCTCCTCATCCTGATCTTCATCTTCAGAGTCATTTGTTTCATAATCAGGTGAAGTTGTGGATTTGAGGGCAATGGTTCTTTTCTTTTTGATTTCATCCTCTTGATGTTGCATCATGCTAAGTTCATGAGTCATCAAGGATCCAAGAAGCTCTTCTAGAGGTAGAGTGTTCAAGTCCTTTGCTTCTTGGATTGCAGTCACCTTGGCTTCCCAAGTTCTTGGCAGTGACCTGAGAATCTTCCTTACAAGTTCACTGTTAGTATAAGATTTGCCAAGACTCTTTAAACCATTGATTATATCAGTAAAACGAGTAAACATAGCAGTTATGGACTCATCATGCTCTATTTTGAATAATTCATATTTATGTACAAGCATGTTTATTTTAGACTCTTTTACTTGATTTGTTCCCTCATGGGTGACTTCTAATCTATTCCATATTTCTTTAGCAGATGCACAAGTAGAAATGCGATTAAATTCACTAGCATCTAGTGCACAATAAAGAACATTCATAGCTTTGGCATTTAATTGTGCCAATTTCTTGTCAACCTCATCCCATTCTTTCTCGGGTTTGGTTGACTCCTCACCATCTATAATCTTGGTGGGTGTGTGAGGACCATTCACTATGATACTGCACATATCATAGTCGAGTGCTTGTATGAAAATCTTTATCCGAGCTTTTCAATAGGTGTAATTAGACCCATTGAAAAGTGGAGGTCGGTTTGTTGATTGCCCCTCGGCTAGAGAAGTTCCAACATGGGTTGCCATAGATCTTTGGCTCTTTGATTGTTAGATCAAAGAAGGGCTAGAGCACTGGCTCTGATACCACTTGTTGCCCAGCTATGCAACTCAAGAGGGGGGGTGAATTGAGTTTCTAAAAAATTTTAAGCCCAACAGATAACTTATGAAGAACAAAACAATGGCTTTAAATCAATATTAATTACCTAAAGCAGTATTGCAAGGATATAATAAAGAAATAAGATAAAGCGATAAAGCACACCACAAACACAAGGATTTATAGTGGTTCGGTGCTAACCTTGCACCTACATCCACTCCCCAAGATCCCACTTGGGAATTTCAATCCACTATCCTTTGTATTCAACCCGAATACAAAACGTCGGAAACTCCGACACTAGCTATCCCAAGCTAGAATACAAGACGTCGGAAACTCCGACACTAGCTATCCCAAGCTAGAACACTTGTTTTTCGGGTACAAGTAAACCCAAAACACTCCGATTTCAGGTTCGGATCAACCTTTCCTTGTTTTGGAAATCCTCCAAAAATAAGAGCAAAAACTCACAAAGAGTAAGAATATTTAGAGCACAGATTAATACAATAACAGCTCCTTAAATGAGCAAATATAACAATAAAAGCTTTACTCAAATGAAGAACCCCTTTTTCAGATTTTCTCAAGATGAATGAATGGTTGAACGCTTGAGAAGAGGTTGATCGTTGATTGAAGATCTCTTGAAAGCTTTGAACGATCTCTAGATCAAGGTTGAAACAATAGGCGTGAAGAATTCTCTCCTTGAAAGATCTAGCTTTTCTCTATCACAATCTCTCTGGTATATTGTGGATCCTCTCTCTTTTTCTCTATGGATATTTCATTGATCTCAGGCTTTTTCTTGCAAATTTCGGATCCTCTCTTCTGTTCTTCTCTTTTTCCTCTCTTTCTCTTCACTTTTGATTTCACGTTTGATCCGCTATTTAATCTGCAATTTTTTTCATCATTTAAAGCATTTTGTAGCATTAGAAGCAAGAGAAAATAATTTAGGCAGATAAAGAGCCGTTAGAGGATTTTTAGAAAGCATAAATGGTAATTAAAATGGGCAAAAAAATAGCCGTTGCTGACATTTCCCGTCGCAGGGGTCGACTCATGAGTCGACTCATGCTTCAGGGGTCGACTCATGAGTCGACCTCTGTTGCAAAAACCAGAGAATGCTTTTCTGAAATTTTTTGGCTCAAATTAGCAGGGGTCGACTCATGAGTCGACTCATGCCTTGTGGGTCGACTCATGAGTCGACTCACAGGTCGTGCCAAGCCAGAAAACTAGCGTGCCAAGGAGAATTTTTGCGTGCCAATCAGCTCACAGTGCCATGAGTTGACTCATGAGTCGACTCATGCACTTCAAACCTTCATAACTTCAAAAATATAAGTCCAAACACAATGAAATTTTCACCAATAGATTTCAAATCATTTGTTCTACCAAATGGTACTATCAAATCAGGATTTTAGTGAAATTATGATTTTGCCCTTGAAGAGCATAAGGACTTTTTCATTTTAAAATATTGTATCCCTTCAATCTGCTTTGTAATCATCAAAATCAATCTAGGAGCAACACTAACTATCTTCGCAACTTGTATCACATACAACAACACTTAAGATTTCAAGATCTAAGATTTTGCAAGAAAGTAGGTTCTCTTTTTTTACTTTTTTCTTCATGAGACCTCACAGTGGCACCCCTACATGCCATGAAGAGCACCCTATTGAATGGGAGGAGAGGATCGTGAAATTCTACTTGCTCCTATGACCGGACAGTTTAGTGATTATCTAATCCGAGTACTTAGCTACTCAGAATATCTAATCTAAATAAATAATAATCAGATCTGAAAATAAACTAATTTAGATCTAAATTAAATCATAAATAATCAGATCTAATAATAAAAAATTAGATCTAAAGTCATATTAATTTATATCAAAATAATCTGACTCTGATACCAGTTGAAGAAAATTTACATTTGGAGAGAATGTTCCTCAAATCACTCACAGCCACATGAAGTCGTCTGGTCTCTATAGAAAAATCCATGCGAAGACTGGTGCAGATCAGGGACTAGGAGATGCTAGTCTACGAACAACTTCGACAACTGACCTCTTCTTTCTTCTATAAGTACCTTAGACACTCCAAAGTAATAGAAGATCTAGAGGAGGAAGAGAGGAGGAGGAGAAGAGGCTCTAAAAATAAAAAATCTATAAGAGAATTGATTATGGGACGTCCAAGAGAGGGGTCCCCTTTTTATAGATTAGGAATTAGAACTTTCCAAGAAAGGATGCCATGAATCAATGTCAAAATCCCTTTTTGACATCCTCAAAAATTCTAAAAAAATTATTAGGATGTGGAGAAAAAATTTTGAGTCTCACATGACAAATAATTTCTTAAAAAAAATAAAAAAAAATAATATGACCCCAATAATATACTATATATGAAAAATCTCTTTAGTAGTCTACATCTTATCTCTAATTTTGATCGCATTTGAATTAGGCGAGAGATAATATTATGACTCATCAGCTATAGTTGACCACCCTTATTGGATTCTCTCTCATGATGCTAAAAATCACAACCCAAATCTAATTAGATGTGGAGAAATTGGTATGGATCCAGATGTGGCACAAAAAATAAGGATAGAGTCCTAGTCTGACTTGGACTCTTCATTTCTAATTCAATTCTAATCCAAATCAAATTTGGATTGAAACCACTGATAGAAATGAATATAATCCAATTAAAAATCTAAATATCTCATTAAATTTCTAACTCAATTAGGAATTAGTCGAGTCTAAATTCTAATCGAATCAGGATCAATTTTTTCTTGTAATCGAATTTGATCATATCAATCCCAATCTGAGTCGAACTGAATCTAATTCAATTAGACTTATTCCAAAGCTCTTTACTCAATCAAATTTAGCCAAGTAGTAATTTAATTATTAATTAATTTTTCATAAATAGTGGAGTCTCAGTCTCAGTGGGACTCTCTCACAGAGTCCTAGTCCAAGTAGAACTCTTCACCAGAGTCACAATCCAATTGGACTCTTCAGCCATCAGATCTGATCAAATCTTCTAATACGTGTGACCCCATAGGTTCCAATCTAAGTCGGTAGTATAAGAATAACTTTTTATATCAATCGATGTAACCATCTAGCAATGATGACCCGACGATCGGATGGGTCGAAGTGTTGCAAAGCAATCTTCTAGAACCTACTGGCGTTGGTTACCGTATAATTTATCCTTTTGACCCAAATACTCAAGGTGACTTAGGATTTCACTATCAATCCTAATTTAGTCGACCATATTATATTTCAACATTTCAAATCTATCTCATGGATTATTCTGGTAAAGAATTTGCTAAATTGAAATACACTGATGTATATCTTCTACCAATTCAGAGGGATCAATTTTATCTTGACTCACAGACTGACTTGATAAGTATTTGACTGTACCTAGTATCCTTTCATCACTAAGTTAGAAACTCAAATAGTCCAGTACTAAAGTACAGTGAGTTACTTATAACTCATTGTGGTGGTCTCAGGTCGGAGGGACACTTATATCCATACCCTTCATAAGCTACTCTTGACAGTAGAATACTCGACACATGATCACGTTCGATGTGAATATACTCCTATATTCCATCTACATACCATAATAGTATCTCCACACTCTTTGGTTAAAAGGACAACCAACTCATATGGTACACAATGACCTATACTTGATATCGCTATCGTCCTAGCAATAGCGTATCATTTGGTTGCGAATAATTTTAAGAACTTAACGATAAATCCTCCTTTGTTGATTATAATACATATAGTCCTAAGGACTTCATTACAACATAGGAGTTCAAAGATGATCAATTTGTAATGAAAATACTAAATAATTTTTATTAATAAAAATTTATATATAGTTTACAAGATGAGCACAATCATCTAATAATTGGTTTTGGGATATATTTTTCAACAAGAGGATTGCTAATTTTTTAGTACCTAAGAAGTTAGAACTTGTGGCCTTTTATAAACCACAAAGCAGATGCTTGTAAGTGATCATCAGTTGACCATAAAAGAAAAGTGATCGATCAAATAAAATATGACCATCCAGAAAAATGGTCATTTAACCATTTGAACATGAAGAGAAGCGATCGTTAAAAATTAGGATAAATTACAGCAATATTTTTCAACTTTAGTCTAATTTTACTTACACTCTCTCAACTTTAAAAAATATCAAATTAATTTTTAAATTTTTGAGATATTCTAAAATGATCCTATCTTTTGTTTACTAACAAACAGTGTTAGTTTTTCATTTTAATGGATGAAAATATCCTTTCATTATATAGAAAGAATCACTATCAAGAAAGGGATGGAGATGAAGAGAGCCATCATGGAGTTGGAAGGTGGGGTCATGGAGGTTGGCGTGGAGGGGAAGGGCAGTATCGAAGACCTCATAGGTGGGATTAGAGGAGTCGGAGAAGGGGTGAGGAGGAAGAAAGGGTTGCCAGCAAGAATGAGATAGAGGTGAAAGGAACCACCATGGAGGGGAGGGCTCATATGTGGGCTTAGAGGAGAAGGACAATGAGGGGAAGAAATAGGTGAGGATGAAAGGAAGGAGGGAGAAGGAGGGGTCTCTGATGGATTGGATCATGGGCTAAGCTTGGGCCCAGAGAATGTCAAATTTGACATAGGCCTTGTCCAAAATCTGATTAAAAATTAATAGAGTTTAGGCCTAAGGCCCGATCCGTGATCAACTCTAGTTGCTGGCAAGAAAGGGACAGAGATAGAGAAAGCCATCATGGAGGAGGATAGCTTATGGACGGGCTTAGGAGAAGAGGAGGAGGAGAAGTGAGTGCGAAGTAAGGAGAAGAGGGAGAACGAGGGGTGACCAGTGAGGAATATGTGGAGGTTGAGTGGGAGGATCCAAGGACAGGCTTAGAGAAGGAAGAGAACGATGAGGAGAGTGGGTGAGGAAGAAGAGAAGAGGAAGGGATAGAGGTGGAGGGAGCCATCATAGAGAGAGAGGACACATAGACAGACTTGGAGGAGGAAGAGAAGAAACGGGCGAGGAGAAAAGGAAGGAAGGGAAAGGGGAGGAAGGGAAGGAGAAGGGACATTGGTGACGGAGGTAGAGAAGAGAAAAAATTAGAAAAGAGGAAAAAGATGGAGACAAGAATAGTTTGATTTTTTTATAAAATAATGATATCATATGATAGTCACGAAATATTATTTCATTCACAGAGATAAACAGCAGGATCACTTTGAAATATTTTAAAAAATTTGAAGAATAATTTGATATTTTTTAATATCGAGAAAGTATAAGTAAAATTCGACTAAAGTTAAAATGATATTCCTATAATTTATTTTAAAAATTAAGATAAAAAATATAATAAAAAAATAAAAATAAAATAAAGTATCACCTACCATCGTACATGCCATGGCATATTGTGCCACAATCGCATGCATGTTGAGCCAGGATGGTGCATGCATCTATGTAAAAACCCACTTCTCTTTATAGCCCAAGCAAAGATAGGCAAGGAAAGAAGGCCTATATAGACAATGAAGTAATTATCCATTTCTAATGTAAGACTAAAATCATAACAAAAGCTTTAAGGAGATTTTGGAAAGAGAAAATTTTTAAATTTTCTCTCCAAAAGTCTAATAGATGGATTTTTGATTCATCCTTTCATGTATTTGGTGAAACATGGAAGGATGGATGAAAATGATTTCTTCCTCTATTGGGTATAGAAAAAATGAAAGAAAGGATAAATGATATTTATGTGATATTTTATTGAACTATTCTTTGATAAAAAAATTATTATTATCAACTTATAAGACTTATTTATATAAAAAAATAGAGCAATATATAAAATTATAAATTTTATAATTTATAATTATATAAAAAATTAGAAAATATTTAATTTAATCTAATAAAAAATTTATAAATTAATTATATGAATAAATTTATTTATATATTAATCATATAAATAACTAATCAATTTATGGATTAACTTAAATAGTTAATTAATTTATAAAAATAGTCAACTTACAAATAGTGAACATAAATATAAAATAGAAGATAATTCTAGTTATTTACTTATAATTATGAAAATTATGTGCTAAAATTAAAATAATTAGTAATAAAGTTTAATAGTATAAGATAAAAAGCATAGGCAAATAAAAGTATATAAATAAAATAAATAAAAATATATTATGATCCTATTCAAAATTAATAAAAAATAATTTTATTAATATAGAAATTATCCTTTACATGCTCCATCCATCTTTCTTCGCATCCTTCCAAGTTGGGAGGATGCAAATTGGTGGTCTCGGATGGATGGGAGGATGCAAATTGATGGTCACAGATGGATGGGTATTTAGGAGGATACAAATTGGTAGTCTCGGATAGATAGATAGTCCTTCATTTTCATTCATCTTTCTTAAGATTTTTTTTAAGCCAAACAGTGAATGAGAGCTATCTATCTTCCAATTCCTTCTATCCTTCCTCTTATGGCCCTAACCAAACATAGGGTTAGTGGAGCAGAGTCTAGGAGTGATGGTTGGCCAGCATTTATAATTATCGGTATATATAAAAAGTGATCCAACTACCTAACATGCATGAAAATAGTGGCCCATATAAAACACAACAATAAAGACAAATATTCAGCATCCATATTGAGTAATTAATGGTACCTAGCTTCCTATTATTCATGATGTGAAAAGTGGGATAATACTATCTATCATGTATGGTAATAGTGGGTCATGTATCATATAATACTGAGAATAAGTATCCAAGATGAGTAGTGGCACACATCTTGCTAATTAAAAGGAGCTACTTATAGATATCCAATTGTTATAATTAGAAGGACCTTTCAATGATCCAAATTGATATATCTTATCTTATTTTAGCTTAACTCACCAATAACTTTCTATTTTAGGAGTAATAATAACTTAACTTAGATATCTACTATTGGAGCTCAGACTATACTGCCATCTCTATCCAAATTCATTTCCTTCGAATGACTGTGTGATGATGGCAAAGTCCTTGAAGATCAAGGAAATTAGACCCATAATACTCTAGTAACTTTTTTTTATCACTATCTTTTCAATTGCTCTAATGTTAATGGCTCATTTGTGCATATATCTACCCCTTGCCATCTGAATTTTGCCAGCAATTGTCTAGCACGCTCCTCCCCTTAGTGCAAGAGAAACTTCATGGCAAACATACCCACTACTGCTTCAGTTTGCATGTCTATCTAGAGCTTTGTATAGCTTTGAATCTCGAGAAACTGTATGTCAATGAAATGCACAGTAAGAAAGATATACAAGCTTTCTTTTTTGCGCACTCTCTTGTTTTTGGAGAAGAAACCCTGGCCCAACCTGCATCTCTCTTTTTTTGTGATTTTCAAGAGCTTGAAGCCCTAGGATGCCTCACCTTATGTAGAAAAGGAGGGCATGTGTTTTCGTTGGACAACCCCATTGGGGCACCTTGGAATCTCAATGGGACTTTGCTGAGAGAAGAGAAATGATGGGGGTTGGCACACTTTTCTATGCCACCCCATTTGGCAATCTTTGCTGGACTCCAACCTAAGAAACCAATTTGTGTCGGCTCTTAGTTGGCCACCCTCTTTTCTTCTTAAGACGCACATCTAGTAGGTGCATGGGCCTACCTTCCATGGTTTGCTGCATCCACTTGGATCATATCATATGAGCTTTGTTGGGGAATACCGACCCCACTCACACCGACTCATCATCGGGCTTACAGGACCGGTGCCCAACTCTGCCGGCCGACCGACGGCTACCGTCACCGACCGATCGAGGATACGTCGGTCGGGCAGACCCTCTCCTCTCTCCCGATCGGCTGCACTATGGAGTCTGATGCCCGACTCTTGCAACATGCCCGACTGACTGTCGGAGGGGCCCCGAGTTTCCATCCGACGCCCCTCAACTGGCCACCGATATATATATCGGTCGGCTCCTACAAATACCGTACGACTGTCGAAAACTGTCACTTCTGACAACGGCATGCGGCACTGCCGCCTAGGGGCATTATCCCACCTAAGGCATGGGTCAACCCTAGTGATTTGGCAGCCCCACGGTGATTTGACACCCTCACGGTGACTCTGACAGTCCTTAGTGAGTTGACAATTCTTCAATTATCTGCGCCATTAATGACGGCGCCATACCGTGCTCCACTATATATATCGAGGAAGGCAACAGTGCTAGGAGGTCTTTTCGAAACCCTTGAATCCCTCCTCCTCTCTAAGCTTTCGCTCTTACCCTCTCTCTCTCTCTCGTTGAGCTCCTTATTTCTTTCCTACTATTGCCTAGTCTCCTCTCTGACTTGACCGTCGGAGGGTCCCCGCCGGAGCCACCTCTGATCAGTGCGGACTTTCTTTTGCAGGTGCTCGTATCCGGCGACCAGGTGACGAGGGGATTGGCCGCAACAGATTTGGCGCGCCAGGAAGGGGTGGGGGGAGTTGCAAGTTAGTGCTTCATTGACAGCACCAGGGATTGTGACCCCTACGAAATCCAAGATGACAAAGATAAGAGCTCAACGGTCGAGGGTCACCGGATCGACGAGGCATTCTTTCTGTCGGGAAGAGGCCTCTCCTCCACCCTCCATGGCGGAACCTAGCTCTCCACACCCTACGGTAACCACGGAGGTGCAGATCGCGGCAATTGTGTGGCAGATGACCGTACTGACGGATGCGGTCAAAAGACTTCAGCAACAACCGATCCGGCTGCCGCTCTCACCGACCGGGCAACCGACGACACATCCGATGCCCTCCAGGAGTAGCCGCCGATGCCCGCGATGGTCTCCGTCACCCCTTCGGGAGCCCCTGCCACAGGGCTCCCACCGAGAGGAGGGGCGGCCGTGGCGTGACACTCATCAGTCTCGACGACCATCTCCCTCCCAGCTGGAACGAGCAAGGAAGGAGAAGCGACCGCGAACACCGTCTGCCTCTCTCTTGGACTCCTCCGGAGACTCCACCCCTAGGGTCTCTCAGCACCGACAGATCGACGACTACGAACGTAGGTTCGAAGAAATCGACCGTCGGCTCGCCCAGTTGCAGGTGGACGGACAGAAGTCCTCGAACGACGTCGACTTCCAAACCGCCCAACCTCTTTCCCGACTCATTCTCGATGAACCAATCCTCAATCGGTTCAAGATGCCGCACGTGGAGCCCTACGACGGCTCCACCGACTCAATCGACCACTTGGAGAGCTATAAAGCTCTCATGATGATCCAGGGGTGACCGATGCTCTTTTATGCATCGGCTTCCCCGCCACGCTCCGCAAAGCTGTCAGGGCTGGTATCCGATCTTCGATCAGGGAGTATCTACTCCTTCGGGTAGCTCGAGCACTCTTTCGTAGCCCACTTCAATACCAGTCGGAAGCCGCCACGAACCTCGGACAGTCTTTTTTTCCTCAAACAGGGAGAGAATGAGATGCTCCGACACTTCGTGACGCGATTCAACATGGCCACGCTTGAGGTCTGGACCTCAATGAAGACATGGCCATTTCGGCCATGAAGCGGGGGCTGAGGGCATCCCGATTCACTTATTCTTTGGACAAGACCCTCCCCCGAACGTAGTTGAATTATTAGAATGCACGTACAAGTACATGCGCACGGACGAAGGAGCTTCCGACCGGTGTCTGACCGAGTCTAAGGGCCCGAAGGAGAAGCGAAGGAAGGATCGGGCCCCCGTCGGGCCTAGCAGGCCCCCGACCCTCATCGGGTCTCACCCCCACGACGGAACCAGAGGTCGCCCCGACGGCAGAGTCCAAGGCCGACACGCCCCAGATATGACTCTTACACTCCTCTCTCTACTCCTCGTGCGCAGATCTTGATGGAGATCGAAGGGGAAGAGTACCTCGGTGGCCTCCGCCTCTGAAGGCAAAGGGCCTCGACCGAGGAAAGTACTGCCGATTCCACGGGGCCATGGCACAATACCGAGCAATGCATCTAACTTAAGGATGAGATCGAAGCTCTCATACGCGGGGATATCTCGATAAATTCTGGAGGAACCCACCGATTCAACCCGTCGCTGACCGACGACCCCAGCCGACTGAAGAAGCAACAACTAATCAGCCCACGGCCGGGGTCATCAATATGATTTCCAAATGGCTGGGCCCGAGGAGCCTGCTGGAGGAGAGCCGATGAAGAAGCCGCCCTGGACGACGTAATTACTTTTACAGATAAAGTTGTTCGGGCATCCAGACTCCCCATGACGACGCTATTGTTGTCTCGAAATAATAGCAAATTATGATGTAAAAAGAATCTTTGTGGATAATGAAAGTTCAACGAATATTTTATTTTACTCGATCTTCTCCGGATGCGACTATCGACCGACCGACTCAAGAGAGTCTCCATGCCCTTGATAGGCTTCGTTGGGGATGCTGTCACGGTGGAAGGAGAAGTTACTTTGCCGTGACGGCTGGAATCGAACCACGACAAAGCACAGTCCACTTGACTTTTGCGGTCGTCCAAGTACCCTCGCCTACAATGCCATACTTGGGAGACCCGGACTAAACGCCCTCAAGGCGATAGTTTCGACGTATCATCTCCTGGTTCAGTTCCGACCAAAAATGGAGTCGAAGAGATGCACGGGGATCAACAGCTCGCTCGCCAATGCTTCCAGATCTCCGCTCAAAGCAGGAGTTGAAGGGCTCCCTAACGATCGACAAGTTGGACCAACGGGAGGAGAAAAAATGAGATGAACCGGTCGAACAGCTCGTTCCCGTCTCGATAGCGGAGAACCCCGACGAAAGGTATGGGTCGGGTCCAATTACCCAACCCCGAACGATGATGGTTGGCGAGCTGCTGAAGGCCAATGCCGATATATTCGCTTGGTCGGCGGGGATATGTCGGGCATTCCCTCAGAGACGATGATGCACCGACTCAATATCGACCCAGCGATGAGGCCGGTGAGGCAGAAGAAAAGGTCTTTTGCTCTGAAAGACAGAAAGCCATCGACGAAAAATGGACAAGCTGCTCGAGGTAGGCTTCATCAGAGAAACTACATATCCCGATTGGCTCGCCAATGTTGTTATGGTGAAGAAAGCCAACGAAAAGTGGAGGATTTGCATCGACTACACTGACTTGAATCAGGCCTGTCCGAATGACAGCTTCCCACTTTCGAAGATCGACCAGCTGGTGGATGCGACGTCCGATTATCAACTGCTCAGCTTCATGGATGCCTTCGTCGGATACAACCAGATCCGGATGGCGCCCGAAGACGAGGAGCACACTGCCTTCGTGACCCCCAAGGGCCTCTACTGTTACAGAGTAATGCCCTTTGGCCTGAAAAATGCCGGAGCCACCTACCAGCGGCTTGTCAACAAGGTCTTTAAAGACCAAATCGGGTGCAACATGAAGTGTATGTGACGACATGCTGGTGAAGAGTGCGCGACTGTAGATCATGTTCGAGATCTCGAAGAAGCTTTTCGCACTCTACGACAACACCGAATAAAGCTGAATCCGACTAAGTGTGCTTTTGGAGTGATCTCGAGAAGTTTCTTGGGTTCCTCATTTCTCAACGTGGAATCGAGGCTAACCCTGAAAAATAAAAGCAATCATCGACATGCGGATCCGAACACTAAGAAGAGGTCCAGCAGCTGAATGGAAAAATCATCACTCTCAGCCGGTTCATCTCTCGGTTGGCTGAAAGATGCCTCCCATTCTTCAAGACCCTGAGGCAGGTGAAGGGCTTCTCTTGGTCGGATGAGTGCCGATGGGCCTTCGAGGATTTGAAGGAGTACCTAGCCTCTCCGCCGCTGCTTGTGAAGCCGGAGGTCGGGGAGACGCTGTATCTCTACTTGGCCACTTCCCCTGAGGTGGTTAGTTCGATGCTCGTCTGAGAGAACGAGAGCCGAATTCGTCAACCTATATACTACACCAGCAGAGTGCTCCACGACGCTGAAGCTCGTACTCGGAGACAGAAAAGATGATTTTCGCCCTGACCGTCTCCGCACAATGACTCCGCCCAAACTTCCAAGCGCATGCCATTGTGGTCCTCACCAACCAGCCCCTGAGGGCAATATTGCGCCGACCCGACACATTGGGACGACTGGCGAAATGGACGATGAAGCTCAGTGAGTTCGACATACAGTACCGACCGTGGCCTGCCTTGAAGGCCCAAATCCTGGCCGACTTCATTGGGAATGCCCGACGACCGACCAAGGATCGGAAGGCGAGAACCCTGGAGGAGCTGCGTCTCCGAGCCTGACCCGGTGTCCACCTAGGTACTGCACATCGACGGAGCTTCAAATGCTCAGGGGAGCAGGGCCGGGTTCCTGCTCACCAACTCGGAGGGGGTAGTCACTGAGTACGCCCTCCGATTTGACTTCCATGCCTCCAACAATCAAGCCGAGTATGAAGCGCTCCTCGCCGGCTTGAGGATGGCAAAGGAACTTGGGGTCGACAGCCTCCGGATCTTCTCCGATTCTCAGCTAATCGTGGGGCAGGTCAAGGATGAATTCGAGGCACGAGATCCAGCCATGGCAAAATATCTTCAGAAAGTGAAGGATCTTGTGGTGCGACTCGGATATTTTGAGATCTCCCATATCCCCAGATCGGAGAACTCCCGAGCCGATGCACTCTCCAGACTGGCGACTTCAGCTTTTGATGCTTTGGGCCAGACGCTCGTGGAGAATCTCGAGCAGTCGAGCATCGACAAGGCCGAGGAGGTGCTACAACTGATGACTGAACCAAGCTGGATGGATCTGATTGTTCGGTACCTGACTGACGGAGTTAGTCCTGAAGATCCCATGGAGGCCCGATGGCTCCGGTGGTTGGCCTCCCAATACGTGATAATGGATGGCCGACTCTACAAAAGGTCGTTCTCCCTTCCCTTGCTCAGATGCTTGGGACCGACCGACGCAGACTACGCGCTCAGAGAAGTACACGAGGGAATCTGCGGAAGTCACTTGGGGGGCAAATCCTTAGCCTACAAGGTCCTGCGGCAAGGTTACTACTGACCCACCATGAGGAAGGATGCGGCTGAGTTGGTTCGAAAGTGTGAACCATGCCAAAGGTACGCCAACGTACAACACCGATCAGCCAGCCAAATCACTCCTATTATCATCCCGTGGCCCTTTGCCCAGTGGGGGGTCGACATTCTCGGTCCCTTCCCTCCGGCATCTGGCCAACGAAAGTTCATAGTCGTCGCCATCGACTACTTCACCAAGTGGGTGGAGGCCGAGCCTCTGGCGCAGATTATCGAGCGAAAGATGGAGGACTTCATCCAGAAGTCCATCATCTTCAGATTCGGATTGCGCATACCATTATCACTGACAATGGACGACAGTTCGACAACCAGGACATTAGAGACTTCTGTGTGAGGTTTCACATCATGCACCGACTGACTTCGGTCGGGCACCCAAAGTCCAATGGTGAAGTCGAGGTGACCAACCGGACCATATGCATGGGCTCAAAATCCGACTGAACGAAGCCAAATGCCTCTGGGTCGAAGAGTTGAACTCCATCCTGTGGGCATACCGGACGACCCCCCGTGTTCCGATCGGAGAGTCATCTTTCAGTTTGGCCTATGGGATGGAAGCGATGATACCACTCGAGATCGGGCTACCATCAATCAGAGTCAAGCAGTATCAAGAGCCGGACAACTCTGAGTGTTGGAGAGCTGACCTCGACCTCCTCCCCGAGCTTCGAAGCAAGGCTCAACTTCGCATGGCCTCTTACCGACAGAAAGTGGCCCGATATTACAACGCCAAGGTCAAACCAAAGCTCTTCAGGCCTGGGGACCTAGTCCTAAGAAAGGCAGAAGTCTCGAAGCCACTAGACCAAGAGAAGCTGGCCCTGAACTGGGAAGGGCCCACATGGTAGCAAACACCTACGGGCCGAGAGCTTACCGGATGGAGACTCTGGAAGGGAACCCCATTCCCGGACCTGGAATGCTGACAACCTGAAGTTGTATTACCAATAAACTTTGTACCCGTTCATTCGAATACAAATTCAGTTTCAAATTTGGAGTCTAGAATCTCGACTCTTCGACTGTTGATCGGCGCTCACCAAGAAGCATGAGCCCCGACGTCCCGACTCAGACTTAATGTTCCGCTGGGAACGACGGCCCAATCGCCGACGACGCATCGGATGCTTATAAGGGCCGAAATACCCATGACAATGAGAGTTACACTCCTTCTATGGTCGAACTCTCAGGCCAAACAATCGGCTGACTCACCGACTTAGCCAAGAAAGGCAAAATGCCGATGCAACCACTGCCACTATCAGGCTCGCTGACGAGCTATGGTCGGTCGAAGGATATTCGGCTTACCACCGTCTATCATGCGGCGCGACGTAAATACCCGACCGAGGTCTGGGTAGCGAGAATCTGACTTATCATCGCTTTCCGACTGAACACGTCGGACGCCATGCGACTGAACGCATCGAAAGACATTCGACTGTTGGACCCTATAAATGATCCGACCATCGAGGCCTACCCGATGGTCGGTCGACTTTCGACTCGACGAACACGCCCGACTCACAATCGGGCGACAGACATCCGACTTAAGCCCTCGATCGTCGATTATACGATAATCGGGAGCTGATCCAAAGTCAGGATCGCTCTGCCTTGCAGCAACGCGTGTTGCCGACTACCTTGAATCACTATACGGATCCTACCGAACATTCTAACTAATCTATCGGCTAGCGACTTATGCGTTCAAAAGTATCCCACGGCACATGAAAGAAGAGAGACACACAAAAGAGAAAGATTCAAGTTCAAAAGACTTTGACTTCGATTTCATTGAAGTTCGGGTTAAGTTTACAAAACTGGGCTGAAGCCCGAATACAAGTATGATAAACAGAAGTAAAGGAAAAATAGAAGACCGACTAGTCCTCAGAATCGACCTCTTCCATCGAGCGAAGAGTGGGGACAGTCGGTGAATCTACTTGGGCTTCAGGAGTCGGAGCCGCTTGACCTTCGGTGGCCTGCTCCGCATCTGCTTCAGCTTCCGCCCTGGTGGTGCGACCTCCCGGCGATGGGTGGCCGTCTCCTCCGCAGTTGGGGCCTCCGACTCTGACGGAACAATGCTGCCAAGGTCGAGCTCCGGGTATAAGCTCCGAACGGCTTCTCGAGCATCCTCGTACCCCACTGGGTACGAGAGGAAGCCGCTCTCCAGAAGTTCCTCCCGGTACTCTTCCGAGTTACGGAAGTCTTCTATAGCCCGACCCATGGCTTCCTTCGCCGACTCCGCTTCCGCCCTCGCGATGTCTGCGTCGGCCTGAGCGATGGACAGGCTTTCTTCGCCTTGGCGAGGTTCCCGAGGTATGCTTGGAGCTGCTCACGTTCAGCCTTGAGCTCCTTAGCGAAGCTGTCCCTCTCGTGACGCAGCCGACGGACGGTTTGAGACTTCTTCTTGGCGTCGTCCCGGGTCGACTGCAGCTCGGACTCCGACGTCACCAAGGTGCCAGTAAATCGGGAGACCTCGTCGGTAAGATGAGAGATCTCCCCCTCAAGCCGGCCCTCCTGGTCGACTGACTGCTGCAGCTGGTCGACCAGAATGACCTTGTCAGCTTCGACGACCGTGGCCTTGTCTTTCCAAGCCGCGTGCAGATCGCCGAATTTTTGATACCCGACCTCTAGCTCGGATATGTTGGAGACACGCTGATTCTTCATCGCTTCGACGTCGGCTGGGAGAAGGAGTGCCTGCATAACCTCCTGGCCAAGTCATGGTTGGCCAGGGCCGACGCTCCATCGGGCAGTGGAGAGTCGGTCGATGCCCACCACCGACCGACCTTCCTTCATCGTCGGGCGCCATCGGGGCCTTCCCCAGGCGGACAGCCAGGCCCTGACGTCGGGGAAGGATGGCATGCTTGAGCCCGACGAGTATCCCCGGAAGGCGTGGTAGCAGCAGACGCGGGTTGCTCGGGCTCGCGCGCCTCCTCCTCCCGGACCTCCTCTGCCGGCTGAACGGCTGGCACGTCCTCGACCGATTCTTCGGCGCCCTTCCCTCGGGCGAGGCTGCTCCCTCGATCGATGGTCCCTCGACGGGACTTCAACGAGCACCGTCGGCGCCGACAGTGCGATGATGGCTCGCCTCCGGCCCAGTCGTCTCGCTCGGTGGAGCTACTTGGGGCCTCTTGGGAGGCTGCGATGGCCCGGCCCCTTGTGCTGCCTCTTCCATATGGCATACTGTCGGACATCGACAGCCGTCAGTCTCACCCTCGGTAGCATATCTGCATACGACGACAAATGGTCAGCACCATAAAACAAAGGAAAGAAGAAAGGAGAAGAAAGACGGAAAATGGACCTAAGCGAGGGACCGGGCTGAGACCGGCGTCGTACAAGGCTTGCTCGGTGACGAGCTCCCTCTGCTTCGGCACCGAAATATCTTTCAGGTGGTGGAAGTCTTCCCGATCCTCGGCTTCCACTGACTATTCTCGTTCGGATGAGTTCGGGGGTCCCCCCAACGGCGGGGAACCCCCAAGGGATAGAGGAGGAAACAAAAAAGAATTGGTTCTTCCATCCATGAATGGACGACGGAAGACCGGTGATGAAAGAAAGCCCCTTCCGAGGATTAAAGTACCACCACCTCGGCTTTAGGATGGGGTCGAGGATGAAGAAGGCTCAGAAGAGGAAAATTGAGGACAGTCGGCAAAAGCGACACAGTAGAGCAAAACTGACTATTAGCTGAACCGAGTTCGGTGCGAGTTGCGTCGGACATAGCCCATAATAGTCAAGTACGTTCCGGACGAACTCCAGAACTGGAAAGCGAAGACCGGTCCGGAGGTCCTCAACGTAGAAAGCCACCTAGCCCTCGAGCGGGCTGTTGACCCGACCATTGGCACCAGGGGCGAACAGCCAAAATTGCTCCGGTATGCAATATTGCTCCCGGAGCCGATCGACGTTCGACCCCGAAAGTGAAGAACCTCCACCTCCGGGGTCGACCGAGGGTCGTCGGTCAGATCTTCCGACCGACCTCCTCTTGGAGATGTTCTAGCCATAAACCAGAACAGAAGATAAGAAAAGGAAGGAGGAGAACCGTCAGAAAGCAAGGAGGAGCAGAAAGTGTACTGTGAGAAGGCAAGGAAGAAGGCGATGAAGACGATGAAGGCCCTCAGAAGAAAAAGAGGAACTCCTAAGAAGAAGGAAAGCGGAGATGAGTACCTGGAACAGGGGACTATGCGGGCAGAGTCTCGACAGCAGAATGGGGGAGCAGAAATCTGGATGCAGGCGACATTGTATATATAGTGCCCCCCGACGGTCGAGATGGAGGCACGACCAACGAGGAGCTCCCAGATCATGCCATGTGGCATCATCCGGACCACTTTCGGCCCGATGGTTCAACGCACCCATCCTCAGATCGAGCCACGTTACCCCCATCCACTCGAACAAGCCCGGCCCAACGGCCACCTGCCACGTGGCGAAAGGGTCGTGACATTTCGCATCCCCGAAGGGGTGACGGGAACAACGGTTTCCCTTCCCAAAGAGACGGGATGTCTGACGCCGATGGGACAGAACACCTGACACCGACAGAACACTTGAAATCGACAGGAACTTGACCGACAGATGTCTGACACCGACGGGATGCCAATGGGACATCCGACGCCGGCGAATCGCTCGGCATTCATGAGGCACCTGACACCGGATCAGCCCCGGTACGGTCATCAGAATCAGGACTTAATACGACGGAATCCACTCCTTTCGCTTGAACTGCCGTCCAAACAAAGACATTGGCCAGCGCACCATCCGACTCAGGAGTGAAGGGGGCAACTGTTGGGAATACCGACCTCACTCACGCCGACTCATCGTCGGGCTTACAGGACCGATGCCCGACTTTGCCGGCCGACCGACGGCTGCCGTCACCGACCGACCGAGGATACGTTGGTCGGGCAAACCCTCTCCTCTCTCCCGATCAGCTGCACTATGGAGTCCGATGTCCGACTCTTGCAACATGCCCGACTGACTGTCTGAGGGGCCCCGAGTTTCCATCCGACTCCCTCAATGGCCACCGACCTATGGTCGGTCGGCTCCTACAAATGCCGTACGACTGTCGAAACTATCACTCCTGACAACAGCATGCGGCACTGCCGCCTAGGGGCATTATCCCACCTAAGGCATGGGTCAACCCTAGCGATTTGAAGCCCCATGGCATTTGACACCCTCACGGTGACTCTGACAGTCCTCAGTGAGTTGACAATTCTTCAATTGTCTGCGCCATTAATGACGGCGCCATATCGTGCTCCACTATATATATCGGGGAAGGCAACAGTGCTAGGAGGTCTTTTTGAAACCCTTGAATCCCTCCTCCTCTCTAAGCTTTCGCTCTTACCCTCTCTCTCTCTCTCGTTGAGCTCCTTTTTCTTTCCTACTGTTGCCTAGTCTCCTCTCTGACTTGACCGTCGGAGGGTCCCCGTCAGAGCCACTCCGGTCAGTGCGGACTTTCTTTTGCAGACGCTCGTATCCGATGACCAGGCGACGAGGGGATTGGCCGCAACAAGCTTTAAATTAGCCAAGTGTGATCTTTCTTAGCCTAATCTAACCCAATTTCTATATCTGAACTATTTCTCTAGATCAATTTCTTCTGTCATTAAATTTGGATATTTCGTAATCCAATTCATGAAAAAATAATCAACTGGAATCCTATGCCAATTGACCTAGAGTTAGATATCACATCTTACATGTTTTACTATACTAGATCAACTCAGGTTCAGACTTGCAAATAACCTACCCTCTAGTCTAGCATAGGGACATGAAACCTATAATGCATTATTGAATCTCTTGGAGAGTACGGTGAAATCCATTGGTCTTTTTGTTCCTGTGCGAATTCCATCTTACAATTCAATCCTTATCATTTTAGTATTCTCATATGATCATTGAGTTTTATTAGACCTCTAGTCATACAATATAATGTCCTATTAGAACCCAAGATCATGCCAAACATTCTTTACGAAAATTATTCGCACATAAACTTTGGAAGATATAAATTATTAACTATTACAACCTTATATTTATTTACAAATCTTTTAACATTTCTTACTAGTTCTCTATGTAAATTAGATAGTATATAATTATGATGTTTTTTCATGTAAAATAGCTAGGCCTTCACTCTCGTTTAGGCTAACAAACTGACATGCTTCTTATCAGGGATATTGTTTAAGATATCATTGTCAATACATAGTTTGGTTGTGAATTTACTGACCTCCACAATGTAGTGAGATATTTGGTCTTTCAAGTTATGGAACCACCTGCAAAATCATGCATCTAGTTCGTACTTTTACTTCTAATAGTGTTTTATGAGGTAGATTGTCAATGTTGCTATTTAGTGTGAAGAACCGAAGGTATACTTAATATTAGCAGGATGGACTCCACGAAGTCAACATCCATCTCAACTGTTTTATAAATGCAATGCTCAACCCACCCGTAGCTGAACATATTTCAAGCACTTGGGAATATCAAATCCTCTTGGTAGAAAATATTCTCTCCACTTACATAAACCCTTAAAAGTACTCGTTAACTTTCTTTTGGGTCCAAGACAGATGTGTAACATATATCCTATATTGTCTATGATTATGTATAAGAAGGGAGATGACCATGATATCTAAATAATTCTTTATATTGAATATGTAAATGGTTTTTAGGATATACCCTACTTCCAACACTTGCAATCCCTTTGGTAAGCCTTCTCATAATGTTTAATGAAAAAATCTTAATGGGTTTTACCAGAAGAGGAACCTGGGTCACTCATTAGAGGCATTGCGAAGTATCCCATTTTTGCACTCACTTTGCTGAACCATGGAACCAGTCTATATGGTTTATATGGACTCATTGTAGAAAATGGCTTGTTGAATCTCTAGGTTATGCATATTGTGCACACAACTATATCTGCAGTGGCTTAGAAATCTTAGGAAATGTTGATTGACCTTCCTTTAAATGGAGGGTCATGTTCTCTCACACTGAACCGTATTTGGTAACTCTCGGCATAAGCAAATCGAGGTCAAGTTTTCTTTAGGTTGAAACTAGACCTACGTTTGATCATGATAAACATGATGTGAACTCCATCTCTCTCCCCTTGTTCATTCCTTCACTCTCCACCTTTTATCTAACCATTGTTTTCATCCAATTGATAGCTAATCTAAGGAATATAGAGAGCTTGGGATAAGAAACAAAAATCACCAACCAACCCCAGCACCCCCTAGAAATTAGCCACCTTTCAACATCTTTTGCTTCAGTCCTGTTTCAGCTGTTCATCAAATACTCTGCCCTTACATGTGTTAAATGCTAGTCTTCCTCCAAGATAAAGTCCATGGGAAGGCGTAACGTACTTGGCCTCTTAAACAACCAATTGAAACATATGTTCTGCCAGCTGCGAGGACCATAACAAAGTTTCCAATCACGCAGGCAGATACAGAGAAAAAAAGGTTGGAAGTCAATATACAGGGCCAAACCCTACTTGATAGTCGACACACAACAACCTGGCCACAAATTAGACTTTAGAGCATTAGAACCTAATCTTTTCAGTTTACTTCCCTTGGAGAGATGGTGTGCCAAAGTAGTTTGGCCGAAAGCCACCAGCCACCTTGCAAGAACACGCTGTGAGACCATGAAAATTAGGATGCACAAGAGATCTATATATTAATTGGGGCCAATTGCAACCCTGGCATTGTTGTTCTCTATCTAAGTACTTACCTGATATCTTCATGCATAAGGGCATATGTGCTGATTATGACAGCTTCTTGTGACATTTCATGAAAGATTGAGTAATGATACGTGTTGTAGTGTATAAAAGAGGACATCATTAGTTCCATATCGATTGTTAATCAAAAAGATTCTGATTTTATAGAGAAAGGGACCATCCTTTCAATGTGAAGCGTCTTTTGAAGGATAAAAAATGTGAGACCATCGGCCAGAGCGAGCAGTACCTCACGTGTTGAGCCATGAGTCCTTGCCGCAACAATGGTGCACCAGAAAAGGAACCACCCTTACAACTATGAGGCTCCTTTTGCCCGTACACCAATCTGTGGTAAAAATAAGGAGGAGAGTATCTCTCATTCGTACACAAATCCTTCTTTTATTGGAGGCTATGGTAAAAATGAGAATGAGAGAACCTTCCATCTGTATACAGATTTTCCTTGACTGAAGGATTATGTTGTGGTATAGAAAGGAGACATCATTAGTCTCATATTGATTATGAATTTCGGAGGACTTTGATTTATATAGAAAGAGATTATCGTTTTCACATGAGGCATTTTTGGAGGATAAAACCATAAGCTCATCGGCTAGAACAGATAATGCCTCACATGTCGAGCCATAGTCTTTGCCACAACAATACCCACCTCCTAAGGTTGAACTCAGGAGTCCCATTAATAACTTGGACTATGGTTAATGAACTTAGAACTTGTTTTTACAATAGTGCGCAATAGATTAAATCACTGGATCACCCCTCAACAGCCATACAATTTTCACCCTTGCTTCTTTATGTGCATCGTGGCCAAAACAATATAGTTTCTCTACCATAAAATTTTCTAGCATTAAGGTTACAAACAAATGTTTATCATGTATACATGGCTTTTTCATATGACATAATTGTGATCGGTATTCATGCACAAAGTAAAGCACAATGTGCATATGCTGATGATGGTGGAAGCCTTCTACGAGATATCTGTGCAGCTATCTGATCCATCTGTGAATGCCCATACAAAAATACACTCAAAATAGAGTAAAATACTATGTAGAATGCTATCATGACAACCTTTAGGGGGCAGATCGCAAATCCTTGCTTTTGAGAAAAATATCAAGTGCTAGTGGTCCCTAGCTGCCAGAATCTAATGATTCTTTGCAACGAGAGAATTTTGAGATTTTCTTCTTTTTTTTTTTTTTGTTCAAATAGTAGTTGTCAACAGCATTGCTCATGAAGCAACATTGTCCAACGTCCTGGAGCATAAAATCATTTTGCAACTATGATATCTGGATATAATCCATCCCTTTTTTTTTTTCCTCCTTTCGAGCAACATGGTGGATCAAGCTACACCTTCATTGCACCAGAAGTGAAATGAGGTGTGGAGGTCGAAGCATGACCTATCCTAATTTAGCTCCATTGCTTCTCTAATATCTAATTTGCACTTAGCTTGAAACTTGACGTTATGGTTAGATCTTGATTTATTTGAACGTAAATCAATTGGACATTTGGAATTCTAGGTGACCAACATGGTGAATTTTTCTATGGGTGATGAATTGATTAGTGGATGTGTTTCAGCGTGACAAAGGCACTATTTCAGCTGATCCGATGTTAGCAAGGTTCGACACAAACCACGAAAGTAGGAAACTCATAAAACTTGCTAGGGTCATCAATTATGATGGAAGTTGTCAAAAATCGACTCCAAAATATTGGTCTCAAACCTATGGTTGATGTCCATAACTAATTGATATCAAATTTATTACTCTATTATTTCTTCATATCGGCCCTTTTTCATTATGCCTTTATTCCATGACTAGATCATCACTTGCAACCGGATCTTGGCATGTGCTGGTGAGACGAAGAATGAGATGGATGTCATAATATTGATGAGATTATTAAAGAATGAAAGATAATCGGCACGAACTCGAATCCCATTCCCAAAAATCTTATTATGGAACTAAAACGGTCCTTAAGCTTTGCCTTTAGCATCTAGCATAATGCTCCTACATGAGTATAGACTTTGACATTGTAGAAGCCAAACGCAACCACATGAGTCCAACCCATATTGGGCCCATCTACAGGGCTTGCAAGAATCACTTCCCACCTAACCTACCGAAAAGGCGTCAATGTGGGTATACCATGCCTTAATTACCCACAAGAATAGTCCAAGTCCAACTGAAGTCATAAACAAAAAAAGTTACAATTAAAAAAAAAAAAAAAGAATAAAGCCAAAAAATATATAGTAACAAGGACCATGAAGGTGGTGAGGTGGGGGGAGGAAGAAGCGTGGGTGAAAGAATCCTTGCAGCTTTCTTGGTTGGTGAGGCTGACCTCCCATCCAACTTCCCCACCCCCCTTCTCTCTCTCTAAGAAAACTCCAGCTTTCCAATGCCCCCTCCTCTCCATCTCTCTTCAAAGCGTCTCTCTTTTTCTCCTTCTCTTGAAGCAAGTCCTATTGAAGCCAACCTTCTCTCTCTAAATTTCTTCAATCAATCTCATCTTCTCTTCCGTTCTCTTGGAAGCCCAATTCCTAAGAAAAAGTCCCCCTCCCTCCAACCACTCCCCCAGTGACCTCTCAACCATTCCCACCGCCTTTATAGACAATTCCCTCCTGCTCTCTACTCTCTATAGTACCCGATTCCTTTTCCCCCTCTTCTTGTTCTCTCTAGGCTTCTCCAGCTGGAGATTATTCGAGGTGTTGAAGGAAGGAGATGATGGAGCTAAGATGCGGATCCTTGGTCTTCTTCTGCTTCTTTCCGTTCTCTTTGATGGGATTGGGGCCCGGGAGGCGGAGCTGAATCACAAGACAGAGCGGATTTCAGGTGGGTTTGGGTCGGAACTGTATTGTTTGATGTTGAAAAATCTGGTTTCGTTGTGATCTGTATTAATTTTTGGTTAATTGATGTTTGAGATGGAATCTGGGTTGAAATGCTTAAAAATTGATTTTTTTGGAGTTTGGATTGGGTTTTCCTTTGATTCCTATATCAGAATTAGTTAGAATTGGCTTTTGGATTTCCTTTTTCTGTATTTTAATTTGTTAAAGTTGCTGATATGAAAAGAAAGTTGAAAAGTTTTTGGACCCGTAGGCAGCCTTGGCTTTATATGTCGTCATGGGATCATGGTAAAGGTCTTTCTTTTATCATCCCTCTATATTTATTTTATTTTATTTTATTTTTATTTTAGAAAATTGGTTATTTATGCTTCTCAATTTGTTAGAATTGTGGGTGTGAATGAACTGGGAATTGATGGGAAGTTCTTAAGTGAAAATATGCTGGTTTCTGGTTCTGTAAGCTGCCATTGTTGGTTAAATCACGGTGTTTGCATGGTTGAGATGTAGCCTGTCTTTGGAGCTCTTTTTGGATTCTAATATTGGTTGGATGATAGATCTGCGGCATGTTTATTCCTAGATCGCGCACAATTGAAATTCAATTCTCATTTTTGCCCCTCACTTCCCAAGAATCCAACTTGGAGCCCAAGTGAAAATTCTGGTCATAGCTTTCCATAATTGTTTAAAAATGTTCTTAGTTCTGGCAATGTCATATAGAACTTTATCTAGTGCAAACAGCAATGTTTATGCATGACTAAGTTGAAGAGCTTGTTTCATTCAATAAACATTTACTGATCAGTGGTATCATCGTTTCTTTTTTTTTAAAAAAAAAAAGAACTATCATGGGAGTGTGTTGTGTTACCTGGATCTCACATCCTGCTCCGAGATTCATACCTATATCAGATACCTCTCAGAAACTTGGATATTTGCCTCTTTTTTTTCTCCCGTGGCTTTTCAAAATAGGTAGAGAGTTTAGCTCTTCTAACAACGAGACCATCTCACTGTAATAGTGTTAGAGTCAGGCTTTTGTTTATTTTAAAATTAGTACAAAATGTATATGTCAAATAATTTTGTAAAGGACCATTTTTGTAAATCCCTAAGCTAACTGGAAAGTCTGGATAAGAAACAGGGATATGCAAAGACTTTAACAAATAATATGTTCTCTATACAATATTTAATTATATAGGTCTTTAGTTAAAATTATTTTTTTAATGTATTCCCATGTTTCCTCTTTTCTCCTATTGTATTTTGTGTTCTCGTACTTTTGGAACATTCTAAATGTGGTGAATACTGTTGGTAGTCCATGGATTTTGCATAGGACACCAACTATTTCTCTTGTGCTAGCAAATATAGGAGTGGTTATCATTAAGATTACTACATTGATCTTCATTACATTTTGGTGCTTGTACCTTATTTAGTAGCTATCTAGGATTTAAATCTGATACTATTAAGGTTGGCTAACTTCTCTTCCTCTTCCTTTCTTTCTTCCTAGCAACAATTTAATTTTTCCTAAATTATGAAATTTGAGCAAATTGAAATAATTCTTGTGATTAGGAAAAGCATGTATGTAAACTAATTAGCTTAGTTTATAAACAACTTTTGAAGCCATGAACTTGGTATATTTGAGGAGATCTCTCAGATGTAGAAGAGGAGGAATGACTTAACCATCTTTCTACATTGAATTAGGTTCACTTTCCTAGCCCATGGTAGTATTTAAAAAATTGGATAAGAAGCCATCTATGTGGTTTTCCTCCAAGACTTAGGTTAGATTTGTTGGTGATTTTGAGTTTTTGAAGCATATCTTATCTCATGATAAAAGTGGTTGTGCATTAATAAGTATGGATCTAATTATTTGAATGACCATTGCAATCAAAATTTTTACTCACAACAAAGTTTTTAAGTTCTGATGGGATGGGAGGTGTCCTGGTTGTCCCATTCCATTTCTGTGAGAAGATGGGACCGAGACAAGGTTGGGACATCGAAACCCATACATACGGGGAGAGAAGAAAAACGAGGAAAGAGAAAGGAAGAAAAGATGAAGAAAATGAAAAAGTGAAAGGAAAGAAGAAATGAAAAAGGAAAGAAAGAAAGTAATGAAGGAGAAAGAAAGAAGGAAAGGAAGAAGAGAAAGAGAGATGTAGAAAAAGGAAAAACAAAATACAAGAAAGGATGAGAAAAAGAAAGAAAGGAAGGTAGAAGAAAAAGAAAAAAAGGAAAGAAAGAAGGAAAGAAGGAAAGAAAGAAAGAAAGGAAAGAAAAAGAGGAGATAAATAGATGATATCTATTGAGATGCATAATTGAGACCACCATTGGGACATCTATTCTATGGAGAAACCGGGATATCTCCATACCATGGGATTCAAAACCTTACTCCCAATTGATGTTGAAATCACAAGTTTGGTATATTCCTTGTACTTACCACTTTTATGTGCATGGCTGATAAGGGCATAGCTGATTTCATGCACAATATGAGGTTTTGAGGCTCATTTGGAAATACTTGCTTATATTGATGGACAAAATTTTAGACTTTTTGTTAGAACCCATGCAGGGGTGTGTCTGGTCTTACATTATTATTTACTAGGAAGATCTTGAATACTTTTATAAGGCCAAGGAGCTTAAATAACTTTAAGCTAGCTCTTTTGGGTGATGCTTTGGGTTGTTATAGATGGCATCAAAGCAGGCCCAATGTACATCACATGTGGACTTAGGAATGTTGCAGCATGGTCCCATTTAGAGTTGACCACGAGCCAATTATAGTGTTTGTGATTGGATTTGGATCCTTACCTAGCAAGGATGCCATGGCTTAAATGAGGAGAGTTAATGCCATATTGGTTGTGCACGAAAAGATTGTGGGTACTTATACAAGACAAAGGAACTGGTTAACCCTTTTGGATGATGTCCTCGGTCATTGCATTTTTATCGTCCACTACTATCTTCTTAGAGGTTACTGTGTAACATACCAAAGAGTTCATGGGGTGATCAAAAGGAAAGAAATTAGAGGAGCTTAGAGGACACAGTATCATGGATACTTCTGGCAGGCATGCTGTTAAAGCTAGTTTATTGTTTGGAAACATCAAATATCCAACTTATTGTTCGGATTTGACGTCTCGAGATTCGATCTACATTGAGCCCACAGCGAGGTTCGCGGCGAAAAATGGAGTCCAACGAGATTAAGATCACCTCAAACGGAGCTCGGATGGAGAAGATACATGCTTTTGAAGTCGGCAAGCAATCCGAGGCGGCGGAGGACCGGCGGCGGGGCCGGCGGTGCGGCCGCAGGCGGCGGGACGCCGCCAGCGTGCGGTAGCGCGCAGGGCACTACCCGGCGCGGGGCGCGCTGCCCGGCCCAAGCGCAGGGCGCGCGGGCCGGCCCAGGCGCCGCTGGGGCCTGGTTTTCCCGATCCACCGTGGACCGGGTGGTCCACGGCTGGGTTTGTGAACCGCGTGGGCATTTTTCAACCGTTTCTTGCGGTCTACGGCACTATTTCGTGGATCAGAGTGCGATCCAACGGCATAGGTTGATCCCGATAATGATCCAATGGTGCAGGGCCTTATTTGGTTGATCTTAGGACTCCTAATCACTATCTAACACGGGCTTTAAGCCTTTTTAAGGCTGATCTGGGAACAGAGAGTAGGGAGGTTCGACTGGTGGTCCTGTGCAGTGCGGACGGGCTTCAACAGTGAAGAGCCCGAGTCCATGAAGAGAGAGAGAGAGACTGTGACACTGTGGAGTGAAGGAGCAAGAGGCTCTTGGACAGTAGACAGCAGTCACTTCAGGGGTTCAGGAGGGTCTTCTAAGAGAGAGAGCTTTTGTGAGGGAACTTTCTGTGAGAGAGAGATTGGGTGTATGAGGGTTGAGGGTGAGATCTCCTCTTGTAAAATTTTTTTTTCATAGTGAAGTTTGCATGCCCCGTGGAGGCGAGTCCTTTTGTAGCTGATTCACGTATTTTGATTGTTTTTGTTTTGTTTCTTCTTTTTTTCTGTTGCATCGCGCAGTACCGAAAAGGTTTTGAGAGGTGGTGTCCTGGCCAGACATCCATCCAACACTTATCGTTGGAGATCATAGTGGATCGATTGTAATTTTAAGCTTAAGGTGAGAATTGGCACTTCAGGAGTTGTTATAAATTTACTCATGCTAACAAAACTCGAAGTATTCATTTCTTGGGGAGATTAACATTAAAGTTCGACGATCATTTTGGTGATATATTAAATGCCAGTGTTGTTAGTTGTCCTGCCTTTGCAGAAGCCCTACCAAGTTTATGCAGTCTCCTGATAGTGAGAGTGTGGGGAGGAGCTGTGTGTTGTTCAGATGATGCATCAAGATTCTTTTATGGTGTTGGAAGTAAGGATCATCATACTTGGTGGATTTTGTTCTCCTGCAGCTCAGTTTTTCTTGAGTACATGTTAAGAAATGAGTTAACCAGCATTATTTCTTTGGGTTTTTGGTTACAGTAGTTCTCCTAACCATGAACTATCATTGAGGTGCATGTGAAAAAAATTAGTAACCAATAACCTTTGAATACAATGTATCTTGGCCAGCTTGATTCTGCTCATTCTATTTAATCTTGTGATCTATGATTTGATCTGTGTGATGCATGTTTATCAGTTGGTGCCATCAAAGCATGACCAGGGTTTTGTTTTTCATTCTCATCTTTTGCATTTGAAATAGCCATACTATCTTATTTCATCTTCAACATGTTTCAGAATTTGGACTTGTGAAGCAAGTGGTTAGTTTTATATTATTTCCTTCTGTTTACATTTACTTTGTTTCTGCTGGAGGTAACTCAGATTTTGGAATTATATGTTAAGCCCTCTTCTTCTTTAAGTTGTAATACAAACTTGAGACTGGAAAATAGTACTAGAATGGCTGCTATCATATTAGTTTCAGCCTGCCGAACTTCTACTATCAAATATCAATGAAGTCTTTAATAAGTCTCTCTTCGTCTGCTATTTATCTGCTTGCAAGCTTTATTTTCCTATGACAAATAATAGTTGGACTTGCTAAATTTTAGGTGCGCCATTCATATAACTTACTCATATAAAATATACCCAACGCATCTACTGCTCTCTTATTTTGTTCACTGTTGAATCTTTTAATCCATGTTGATTATGTTTTGAGTTTTGTCTTCGCATCTTATGGGGACGACCCAGTGCAATTATTTCAATGTCATGAAACTTTCCAATGTAGGGAGCGCTGGTGATGTACTGGAAGATGATCCTGTTGGAAGGTTGAAGGTGTTTGTGTATGAGCTGCCTAGCAAATACAACAAGAAGATCCTCCAAAAGGATCCCAGATGCCTCACCCACATGTTTGCTGCAGAGATTTTCATGCATCGTTTTCTGCTGTCAAGTCCTGTCCGAACTCTTAATCCTGAAGAAGCTGATTGGTTCTACACGCCTGTATATACAACTTGTGACCTAACTCCTAATGGACTTCCCTTGCCCTTCAAATCACCACGAATGATGAGAAGTGCAATACAGCTAATTTCCATGAATTGGCCTTACTGGAATAGGACGGAAGGGGCAGACCATTTTTTTGTAGTTCCACATGATTTTGGGGCATGCTTTCACTATCAAGTAAGAGATGGTGCCTATTCACTAATATATTTGCATTAGCAAGACATAAAAGTGTGTTCCTCTTTATTGAAAGTGCTCATATATTTGGTTTTTATGTGATATAGGAAGAGAAGCAATAGAGCGAGGAATTCTCCATTTGCTTCAACGAGCCACATTGGTTCAAACTTTTGGGCAACGAAATCATGTTTGCTTGAAGGATGGTTCCATCACCATTCCTCCATATGCCCCTCCACAGAAGATGCAGGCCCACTTGATTCCTCCTGACACTCCTCGTTCTATCTTTGTTTACTTCCGTGGTTTGTTTTATGATGTGGGGAATGATCCGGAGGGTGGATACTATGCAAGGTAAATTTCCAGCATCTTACGATAACCCAAATTATGTCATGATTACGCACAACAATCTTCTTTATCATTTGAATCCATGTTTGCCCGCTAAACCATAGCTGGCCTCATTTATGATAACTTTCCCCTAATCTATGTTGCTCAGAGGTGCTCGAGCATCGGTGTGGGAGAACTTTAAGAACAATCCTCTATTTGACATCTCTACCGAACACCCAGCTACCTACTATGAAGACATGCAACGGGCTGTTTTCTGCTTGTGTCCTTTGGGTTGGGCGCCATGGAGTCCCAGATTAGTGGAAGCAGTGATATTTGGTTGCATACCAGTAGTCATAGCCGATGACATCGTGCTACCATTTGCTGATGCTATTCCATGGGAGGAAATTGGTGTGTTCGTAGCTGAGAAGGATGTCCCAAAGCTGGACACCATCCTCACATCAATACCAACAAAGGTTATATTGAGGAAGCAGAGGTTACTTGCTAACCCTTCGATGAAGCAGGCTATGCTTTTCCCACAACCTGCCCAACCAGGAGATGCTTTCCATCAAATACTGAATGGGCTGGCTCGCAAGCTTCCACATGCTGAGAAAGCTTTCTTAAAACCAGGTGAGAAGATTCTGAACTGGACTGCAGGTCCGGTAGGTGATCTGAAGCCTTGGTAGTGGCAGCTTGAGTTCACTGCCGCTGCTGCCTCCTTCCTGCTAAGCTGTACCATGGCGCTGACAATGACTCGAAGTCTCGAATTGTATATTTTTGTTTCTTTGTTGAGCTGTTGTGTTACATATTTTTTTGTAGCATAATTTACTTGATGCACAATTTTCTTTGATGTGGTAATAAATTTGATACTAAAAGTAAAGTTTTTAATATTAGAATTTACTTTCATCTGATCAGGAGGCTAATATGCTGCGGTGGTGTTATTTTGTTAATCTTGTTTGGTTGTCACCTACTTATCGCTTGTTGAAGACATGAATGACTTATTTGAGAAGGATGATAAACTTTATTTGGAATAGGAAGAAAATGGGGTGTTTACTTGTGTATAGAATGTGTCACGCCTCCGATCCGAGATTATGAATCGAGGGTCGCGGTAATCGCTGCATACTCATGAAGAACTCTCTCCATAAGCATGCAAGGCATCTCATCACGATATAATCACGATATCAATGCATCACAACGGAATAAATTCAAATAATTATTATTCAACTTTAATTCAAGTAATTAAATCAAATGTCTTACATCCAATAAAATTTTTGCTAACAATAAAAAAAATAATAGATCTAAGTTCAATTGAAGTTGACAATGCTAATCTCGCTTCTAAAAGCTCTGTCCCAATATTTCGTCCCACGTTCGAAATTAATTATCTGAATCTGAAAAATAGAAAGAAAGAAAATGAGCTAGACAGCCCAGTAAGTAACAAATATCTCAACTAGATATTTCAGATATTATATAATTTTCAAAAATAATGCTGCAAATAAACATAAGAGTATATTTCATGCTGATTTAATACAAACCAAATATTTTCAAATATTCACATATAATATAATCATAAATCCGATTCGATTCAAAACACTCGTAACTCAACATCATTGACTATGACCAACGTTTAACCCCCATTGGTGGGGTCCACAGAATACCAGCGCACAACCCCCACTGGCAGGGTCCACAAATACCAGCGCACAACCCCCACTGGCAGGGTCCACAAACACCAGCGCACAACCCCCACTGTCAGGGTCCACAAATACCAACGTATAATCTCCATTGGCGGGGCCCACTGAAACATAGTTAGGCCGAGAGCATAAATCCGATCTATATCAAAACACTTTGTACCACAATATATATCATAATCTTTCATTAAACAGGTGCATAAATCGATATACCATAACATTTCAAAAGCACTTTTCTTACAAAACCTAATTTCATAAATCATGCATAATTTCAGACAATAATTATTTATTTTCAGAATAAATATAGAATATCTCGAGAAGATGATTCATTACTTACCTTTCACGGAGCACTGAATGAACAAATCGACTAACTTCTAGGAGGTTATTCCGTGCCTATTATCCAAAATTATATTTTTACATTAATTTAATTCAAAATTAAATCTAACAAATTCCAAAATTAAAATCTCGCTTAAAATCAGACTCGTCTCTAAACTCGATCAGAATCATCAGATGAAGCCTTCCCCTATGCTAATCTTAGAAGGATAACTTTAGAGAGAGAAATCCATCAAGAGAGAGAAAAACAAGCTAGAGAGAGAAAGTCCAATTCTAAAGAGAGAAAGTCCAATTCTAGAGAGAGAAAGTCAGGGTTCAGACTGAGAGAAGAGAGAGAAACTCTCTCTCATCAATTTTATTTTTATTTATTTATTTATTTATTTATTTATTTACTTACTTATATATATATATAAATATATATATATATATATATATTTTATTATTATTATTTTTCTTTTCTTTTCTTTTCTTTTCTTTTTTCTTCTTTTTTCTTTCCTTTTCTTTTTCTCTTTTTTTTTTCTTTTCTCTTTTCTTTTTCTTTCACGGAAGAAGGAACTCTGTTCCTCTTCTTTGGCCGAACGGGAGGGGATCAGAGGGGCGTCGCCTGTGGTCCGGCGGCTGCAGCGGCACGGTCGATGGTCCGGCAGCGGCGGCCGACAGCAGGGAGCAACAGAACGCCGGCGGTGAGGCTCGACCGGCAGGAGATTTAGAAAAAAACGAAAAAATAGGGGACCGCCTCCTTTCCACGGATTTCTCCGGTCATTAGCCTATCACCGGCGGCCATGTCTTTCGAAAAGACAGATAGAGGGGTGGGGGTCCAAACCTAAGGGTGAGATGCCGCAAACGACGGCGTCGATAGTCGAAAAAGGGTGAAAGATGACTCGGTCGAACAGGAGAAAAATAGAGCATCATTTTCTTCTCGATTTCCGGCAAAATCGGCGACCGTCAATGATGTTTGGGGCCAGAGGGGAAACGGAAGAAGGAGAGGAAGAAAGGTTGGAGCCTTACCTAAGCTCCGGCGGCGTCTTCGGCCTCTGTTTTCCGGCGAGCACAAGAATAGGAGGCCGCGGCTTCAATCGAAAAAATCGGAGAAAAACTCCGGCGATCGTCGATGGCTGATGGATCTACACTTAGAGGAGAGGAGGGAGATTCTTATAGAGCTTGTCCTAGGGTCTTTTAATGGCCCTAGGACTCCGATTCTTGATCGGAATCGGGGAAGAGGAAGACTCCGATCGGGAGTCTTCCTCCCTGTTTTTTTTTTTTTTTAATGGGCTTAGTGGGCTTTGTGAGCTGGTTTTGGGCCCAATTGGGCCGGATTATCACATTCTACCCTCCTAAAAAAATTTCGTTCTCGAAATTTAACATACCTGTCACCATTGTATTGTAAGCCTGTGGATTCTGTTGAGTAAGCGCATAAACTCTTCCCTGGATTTTAGAAATCTGTCCGCCATCCTTATGTTGTCCTTCATGAGTTCTTTTGCCAGTTTGATTTTCAGTATTTAGCAGGCAGCTAGCAATTTTATGATCTTTCTGACCACATTTGAAACAAGCACCGGTATTCCAATAGCAATCTTTGTCTGCATGATTTTTGCCACATCTGGAGCACGGCTCACCATCAATCTGTTGAGTCTTATTGTCTACTGTTCCCTTAGCTGATCTTTTGATATTTTTATTATTCTGCCCTTGTGTATCATTTGATCTTGCTCTCTTTCTTTGCCTTCTTTCCCTTTCCATGCGTTCTGCATTGACTTCCCTTTCAATTATCAGTGCTTTGTTTACCACATCTGCATAAGTTGTCAATTCATATGGAACCACTTATTTTCGAATCTCAGTTCCATCTCAAACTTGTGAACACGTTCTTGCTCACCATCCACTAATCTCGGAGCAAATTTGGCTAACTCTGTAAATTTTGCTTCATATTCAGTCACACTCATACCCTTTTGCTTCAAATAAATAAACTCTTGCTCTTTCTGGATCCTTATACTCCGAGAAAAATACTGATCATAGAATGCAATCCGAAACCTTTCCCAGGTAAGTATTTCACCGTCTTGTTCATGCTTGCGCTGTAGTCGCTGACACCAGTTGTATGCTTCTCCTTGTAGTAAATAAGCTGCATATCGAATCTTTTCTTCATCAAGACACTCTTGGACAGCGAAAGCCTTCTCCATCTCCATTATCCAGTTATCAGCCTCCAAAGGTTCGGTAGTCCCCTTGAAAGCTGGAGGAGCAAGCTTTTTAAATTCTGAAATATTATTCCGTTGTACTGGTTGCTCTTCATGTTGTGGTGGTGGATACTGATGTTGTTGTGTATCTCGTTGTATCTGTTGTTGTTCAAACATTTGCTGCTGCATTTGTTGTTGCGCTTGTACCATCCTGATTAGGGTCTGCATTAACTGAGCCATATCTGGTTCTTGACGTGCTCTCGAAGTACTCCCATTAGGATCTATGACTCCCTCCTCCTGAGGGGTGCCACTGGTCAGATGGGAGTGCTACCATCCTGTGGTTGTGATGTCTCTCTTGCAATTCCTTGAGTAGTTCTTGTCATTCTACGGGGAGGCATGGTAATCTTGTAGTAGTAAAACCTTATTAGATTCATTTATCTATTTATTAGGATGGGTTTATCATGATGCTCATATTCTAACGTCCCAATATTCCTAATGTTTACCCACCTACACTCATACTGTGTCAAATTCTATGTGTCATAATTTATCCACTTATGCTCTGATACCATATTAATTGTCACGCCCCCGATCCGAGATTATGAATCGAGGGTCGCGGCAACCGCCGCATACTCATGAAGAACTCTCTCCATAAGCATGCAAGGCATCTCATCACGATATCAATGCATCACAGCAGAATAAATTCAAATAATTATTATTCAACTTTAATTCAAGTAATTAAATCAAATGTCTTACATCCAATAAATTTTTTTTTACTAAAACAATAAACAATAGATCTAAGTTCAATTGAAGTTGACAATGCTAATCTCGCTTCTAAAAGCTCTGTCCCAATATTTCGTCCCATGCTGAAATTAATTATCTGAATCTGAAAAATAGAAAGAAAGGAAATGAGCTAGACAGCCCAGTAAGTAACAAATATCTCAACTAGATATTTCAGATATTATATAATTTTCAAGAATAATGCTGCAAATAAACATAAGAGTATATTTCATACTGATTTAATACAAACCAAATATTTTCAAATATTCACATATAATATAATCATAAATCCGATTCGATTCAAAACACTCGTAACTCAACAGCCTTGACTATGACCAACGTTTAACCCCCATTGGCGGGGTCCACAGAATACCAGCGCACAACCCCCACTGGTAGGGTCCACAAATACCAGCGCACAACCCCCACTGGCAGGGTCCACAAACACCAGCGCACAACCCCACTGGCAGGGTCCACAAATACCAACATATAATCTCCATTGACGGGGCCCACTGAAACATAGTTAGGCCGAGAGCATAAATCCGATCTATATCAAAACACTTTGTACCACAATATATATCATAATCTTTCATTAAACAGGTGCATAAATCGATATACCATAACATTTCAAAAGTACTTTTCTTACAAAACATAATTTCATAAATCATGCATAATTTCAGACAATAATTATTTATTTTCAGAATAAATATGAATATCTCGAGAAGATGATTCATTACTTACCTTTCACGGAGCACTGAATGAACAAATCGACTAACTTCTAGGAGGTTCTTCCGTGCCTATTATCCAAAATTATATTTTTACATTAATTTAATTCAAAATTAAATCTAACAAATTCCAAAATTAAAATCTCGCTTAAAATCAGACTCGTCTCTAAACTCGATCAGAATCATCAGATGAAGCCTTCTCCTATGCTAATCTTAGAAGGATAACTTTAGAGAGAGAAATCCATCAAGAGAGAGAAAATCCAATTCCAGAGAGAGAAAATCTAATTCCAGAGAGAGAAAGTCCAATTCCAGAGAGAGAAAGTCAGGGTTCAGACTGAGAGAAGAGAGAGAAACTCTCTCTCATCAATTTCATTTTTATTTATTTATTTATTTATTTATTTATTTACTTACTTATATATATATATAAATATATATATATATATTTTTATTAATTTTTTTTTCTTTTCTTTTCTTTTCTTTTTTTTCTTCTTTTTTCTTTCCTTTTCTTTTTCTCTTTTTTTTTCTTTTCTCTTTTCTTTTTCTTTCACGGAAGAAGGAACTCTGTTCCTCTTCTTTGGCCGAACGGGAGGGGATCAGAGGGGCGTCGCCCGTGGTCCGGCGGCTGCAGCGGCACGGTCGATGGTCCGGCAGCGGCGGCCGACAGCAGGGAGCAACAGAACGCCGGCGGTGAGGCTCGGCCGGCGGGAGATTTAGAAAAAAATGAAAAAATAGGGGACCGCCTCCTTTCCACGGATTTCTCCGGTCATTAGCCTATCACCGACGGCCATATCTTTCGGAAAAGACAGATAGAGGGGTGGGGGTCCAAACCTAAGGGTGAGATGCCGCAAACGACGACGTCGATGGTCGGAAAAGGGTGAAAGATGACTCGATCGAACAGGAAAAAAATAGAGCATCATTTTCTTCTCGATTTCCAGCAAAGTCGGCGACCGTCAATGATGTTTGGGGCCAGAGGGGAAACGGAAGAAGGAGAGGAAGAAAGGTTGGAGCCTTACCTGAGCTCCAGCGACGTCTTCGGCCTCTGTTTTTCGGCGAGCACAAGAATAGGAGGCCGCGGCTTCAATCGGGAAAATCGGAGAAAAACTCCGACGATCGTCGGTGGCTGATGGATCTACACTTAGAGGAGAGGAGGGAGATTCTTATAGAGCTTGTCCTAGGGTCTTTTAATGGCCCTAGGACTCCGATTCTTGATCGGAATCGGGGAAGAGGAAGACTCCGATCGGGAGTCTTCCTCCCTATTTTTTTTTTTTTTTTTTAATGGGCTTAGTGGGCTTTGTGAGCTGGTTTTGGGCCCAATTGGGCCGGATTATCACAGAATGTGTTATTAATCAGCAGGGGCAAGCGATTGGAATCATTCACTATTAAAGTCACAGATATATGGATTTATGTTATCATGATCTATTTTTACGTTGAGCTGCAATGCCATCAAATGAATCCTAAGAAATTCTTGTACAGAATTCTTTTAGATATTTGTCATCTGAGAATAATGCACTTTAAAACATTGCCCTAATCTTGGGCTTTGTGGACACCCTGCTTGGTGTGTTCATTGTTAAGATCATAATTTGGCTAGAGGAAGTTCGTAATGAGAATATCTTGTTGACCTGAGGAATGATTTTGATGACCATAAAACATCAAAGTATAAAAATTGATCTAATGTCTTCAAAGTTTATTTTGAGAATGTTTTTGTAGGAAAATAATACTTTTAGTAAATTTTGGAATCACTTGGAAAGCATTTGAATCAAGAAAAATCAAGTTTAGAGATATATCAAATGAGAAAAGTCTGGTTGAGATAGTCGAGTCGACTCATGGTCTCAAGGAGTTAACTCTGGCACATTCTGGTATTAGTATGCTGCTTTGGCATGCCTATGGTCGACTCATGGGTGGTACAAATTGACTCTCTCAGAAAAAATAAAGAATAATTTTTTAGCATATCTGCTTGAGTCGACTCTTGGTCAAGGTGAGGTGACTTATGGACAAGCACGAGTCGACTCTCAATTGGCGAGCCAACTCTCTCAAGAAAAAATAGAAAGTCGATTTTTGAGGATTTGAGACCGAGTTGACTCATGCTCTTCACGAGTCGACTTATGAACCTTCTTAAGTTGACTCTTAGGTCTACAGGTCGATTCTTGAGCTTCTAATAGTTCAAACGGTTAGTTCTGCAGCAGGTCTAGTCTAGATTTTTTTCTTAACAACTATATTTTCTCTCCAACGATCAAAAATGGCTAGAATTAAATTCAAAGCATATAAAACTTCATGAAAATTGAATGAAAAGTAAGAGAAACAAGAAAGAACACATTTAAAATAAATAAAACCCATTTTCAGCATTCACTATATTCAAGAAAGTTCAACTACCTTCCAATTAATTCCTCTTGATTCTTATGAGGGCATTTAAGGAGAAGAGAATGTGCATTGAGTGCAAGCAATCAAGCCTTCGCCAAGCAAGCTTCATCGATAATAATTTGCTCATTTGAGGAGTTTTTTATTTGTTGTAAAATTTATTTGCTCTGAATTTTCTATAATAAGTTTCAGAGGGGCTGAAACTTGAAGGTTTAATCCAAACCTTAGAATTGGATTGGGAGTCTTAGATTAAGGCTTGTAAAGATTTTCATTGGTTAACTTAGTTTAAAACTAATTGGATTGTTTGTGAGTCTAGTGAACCATATGTGTTGTATTTTTGAGAATATAGTGAAATTCTCAAGTAGGACCTTAAAGAGTAGGCATAGGTACTTGGAATGCACCGAACCACTATAAAAATTTATTATGTTTGTGTGTGTGGCTATCTTTTTATTAGTGCATTTCATTGAGATTGCAATATACTACACCTCACTTAATTTGTTTTGTAAAAATAATGCATACTTGCTTAAAGTTTTTATAACCCAATTCATCCCTCCTCTTGGATTGTCTAGCTAGGCAACAAGTGGTATTGTAGCTAGGTTCTCAACTAGAATTTGATCTAATGATCAAGAGAAAAGATTATTACAACTTAATTAGATATTTCACTTGTTGAAGGGCAATCCACTAATAGGCCACTACTTTTCAATGGGTTAATTAGACCTATTAGAAGGGATGCAAATACATTTTTATTCAAGCTCTTGATTATGTCTTATAGAATGTCATAATCAATGGGCCACACACACCCTCTATTATTATCAAAAGTATTGACACTTCCAAGTTCGAGAAGGAGTGGGATGAAGTGGACAAAAAGCTAGTCTAGTTGAATGCCAAGACAATGACTTATATTATGCATTGGATGCAAATGAGTTTAATTAAATTTTCACATACAATTCTGTAAAAAAAATATGGGATAGACTTGAAGTCATGCATGAAGGTACAAATCAAGTCAGCAAATTAAAAATCAATATACTTATGCATAAGTATGAACTATTTAAAATAGAATCAAATGAAACAATTGGTAATATATTTACATGCATTATTGGCATTATAAATGGCCTCAAAAGCCTTGAAAAAGCTTATTCTAATAGTGATTTGGTGAGGAAGATTCTTAGGTATTTGCTGAGAACGTGGGAGGCTAAGATAACTACCATTTAAAAAATAAAGGATCTGAACAACTTACCGCTTGAGGAGCTGCTTGGATCGTTGATGATGTACGAGCTAACTGTGAAGCAGCATAATGATACGGAGAATAGAAAGAAAAAGATAATAGCCCTCAAATCAATGGCAAATGATGAAGATGATGAAGTTTTATTTGAAGAAGAGGAAGGTGATGAAGATATGGCCCTAGTTATCAGAAAATTTAGAAAGTTCATTGGCAGAAGAAAATAAGGATTCAAGAAAAGAACGTTGGCCAAGGAAGAGCCAAGCAAGGAGAATGAGAAAGATAAGGAATAGCCCTTTTACTATGAATGTAAGAAGCCGAGGTACTTCAAAGCTCATTGTCCTACGTTGAAGAAATTCTAGAAGAAGACTAAGAAGAAGGCAATGGTAGTCACATAGAGCAATAGCGATGAATCCAGCTCAGATGGAGAGGATCAAAACATTATAAACCTGTGTCTCATAGCACAAGATGATAAGATAACTTCTGAACTTATCTTGGATCACTTTCATTGAACTTCAAGATGCTTTTCATGATTTACTGGATGAATTCAGAAAACTAAGCCTGAAAAACAAGAATTTGAAAGTAAAGAATGAATTATTAACTAAAGAAAAGGAAGAAGCCTTACAAAATAATAAACTCTTGATGGAAGAGAATAATTTTTTAAAGAAGGAAATTGAAAATTTGAAATCTTTAGTTGACAAATTCACTTATAGTTCAGAAAAATTTCAAATGATCTTAAACAACCAAAAAGCAGTTTATAACAAAGCAAGAATTGATTTTAACCCAAATAACAAGTAAAAATTTTTGAAAAATTTCTTTACTAGTTCCTTTTCACACACCACCTCTCATATTACTTGCTTTTGCTGTGGTAGAGTGACATATAAGGTATATTCATGCAAGTTAGAAAATCCGATGGCAAAGTAGTTAAGAAGATTTAGGTTCTAAAAGAAATTATGATTGCTAACCCTAAAAGATTCAATAAAACTTGGATATCTAAATTAGTTACTTGATTATTTTGTATAAATGTCTTGTAGCCAGTGGAACTAAAAGAAAATGATACTTATGCAGTGGCTATTCAAAACATATGACAGACAATAAAGTCCAACTTATCACTCTTGAAAGAAAAGGAATAGTGACTTTTGGTGACAACAACAAAGAGAAAATAATTAGAATTGTTAAAATTAGTATTACTCTTTTAATCTTTATTGAAAATGTACTACTAGTTGATAATTTGAAATATAACTTGCTTAGTATTAATTAGTTTTGTAATAAAGGCTTCAAGGTTATATTTGAATCATCCATGTGTATTATTTCTAGTTCCTTTGATGAAAGCATAAAATTTATTGGACATAGGTGTGGCAACATCTATATTATTAATTTTGATAAGATAGCCATGAAGAGTAGTCAATGCCTTATTGTAATAGACACCAAAATCAAAGAGTCTAGTTAGTTATGGCATCATAATTAAGATATATTAGCATGAACACTATTTTAAAACTAATTATAAAATATTTAGATAAAGGTTTACCAAAATTAAATTTTGAAAAGAATCGAATTGATGATGCATTCCAATTTAGAAAATAAACTAGGGGATCTTTCAAATCTAAAAATATAGTTTCAAATTTTAGGCTACTAGAATTGATCCATATGGACTTATTTGGATCCACTAAGACTACAAGTCTCGAAAGAAAGAGATATAGACTTATGATCATAGATGATTTTTCTCATCTCATTGGAATTTTATTTGTAGCATATAAAGATAAAGTTTTTTCTGTATTTTCAAAATTCTACCATAAGATTTTAAATAAAAAGAACTTAAGCATTATTTGTATATAAGTGATCCCGACATCAAATTTGAACATTAAAATTTTGAAAATTTCTGCAATAAACATGATATAAAATATAACATTTTTACACTAAGAACATCCCAACAAAATGAAGTAGTTGAAAAAAAAAAAGACCTTAGAAAAAATGATCCATACCATGCTCTGTATGAAGGAAATCTTTCAAAATATTTTTAAGCTGAAACCATAAATATTGCATGTTATATCTTAAATAGAGTTTTGATTCAACCGATTCTAATAAAAACCTCCATGAACTTTAGAAAGGTAAAAAAACTTAAAATTAGCTACTTCCATATTTTTGGGTGTCGATACTTTATTTTAAATAATGAAAAAGATAATTAAAAAAATTTTGATGCCAAGTCTTATGAGGATATTTTTCTTGGATACTCTATATCCAACAAGATTTATAGAATCTTCAATAAATATACTTTGATTGTTGAAGAATCTATACACATTGTGTTTGATGAAACTTATGATCTATCTTTGAAAAAGAAAGATATTACTAATGATGATACAGAAATTCTAAAAAATGGGATGAAAGAACTCAACTTGAAAGACAAGCCCAATCAAAATGAAGAAAAAGCCAAAGAGGATGCACAAAAAAAGATTATTGAAGAAAATATCATAAGGAGCATGATGATCTATCCAAAGAGTGGAGGTTTGCATATAATCATCCAAGAGATTTTATTATAGGTGATCCTTCATAAGAAGTAAGAACCAGAGCTTCTCTTAAAAATACTTATGATCATTTTGCTTTTGTCTCTCAAATTAAATCTAAATACATAAAGAAAGCTAAAAATGATTTAAATTAGATGCTTGCTATACAAAAAAAGTTGAATCAATTTGAGAGGAATAATATTTGGATTCTAGTAAGTAGACCAATTGATCACTCCATAATAGGCACTAAATAGGTTTTAGAAATAAATTAGATAAAAATGATAATGTAGTTAGGAATAATGCAAGACTAGTTGTAAAAAGATATAACCAAGAAGAAAGAATAGATTCTGATGAAACATATATACTGGTAGCTAGATTAGAAGTAATTAGATTATTATTTATATTTGCTTGCTACATGAACTTTAATTTATATCAAATAGATGTAAAAAATACTTTTTTAAATGGATATATTACTGAAGAAGTTTTTGTAGAATAACTATCTGTATTTGAAAATGATGCATTTCTAAACCACATTTTCAAACTTAACAAAGTTTTGTATGGTTTAAAGCAAGCTCCTAGAGTTTGGTATGAAAGACTTAGCAAATTGTTGCTTGAAAATAATTTTACTAGAGATAGTATAGATACAACTTTATTCTTGAAAAGAAAAGAAAATGATCTTCTAGTAGTTTAGATATATATCAATGATATTATTTTTGGAGCTACTAATGAAGATCTTTGCCAAGAGTTTACTGAGTTAATATAGGGTGAATTTAAAATGAGCATGATGGGAGAGATAAGTTTCTTCATTGGACTTCACATTAAACAAATAAAGGAAGAAATCTTCATCAACTAAACTAAGTATATCGAGAGATACTCAAAAAGCTTGGGATGGAAAATGCAAAAAAAATTAGCACACCAATGAGCCCATCATTTAGACTTGACAAGGATGAAAATGGCAAATATATTGATCAAAAGCTCTATCGAGGTATAATCACATGTCTACTTTATCTTACTACAAGTAGATCAAATATATTATTTAGTATATGCATATGTACTATATTTCAATCAAATCTTAAAGAATCTCACTTACTATTAAAAGAATACTTAGATACTTGGTGGATACTCAAAATTTAAGACTTTGGTATTCTAAGCAATCCTTAATTAAATTTACTTTGATATTTAGATGCTGATTATGATGGATATAAAATTGATAAAAAAAGTATTAGTAGAATGTACCAATTCTTAGGATTAAATTTAATCTCATGATTTAGCAAGAAGCAAAATTCAATAACACTATCTACGGTCAAGGTTGAGTATGTTGTAGTCGTGAGTTGTTATACTCAAATCTTTTAGATTAAGCAATAACTTGAGGATTATGATATCAAACAAAATAAAATTTTAATAAGATATGATAATACTAGAGCAATAAACTTAACTAAGAATTTAATTCAATTTTCTAGAATAAAACACACTGAAATAAGACATCATTTCATAAGAGACCATGCATAAAATAATGATGTTGTGCTTGAATTTATATATATTGATAATCAATTAACTGATATTTTTGTCAAATCTTTAAGTATAGGTTCAGTATGACTAGAGGAGAATTAGAGATATGTGATCCCTTTTAGAATAGTGAGCCAAACTCAAATTTTTCGATATTTCCATCATTTCTCTCTATTATTTTGAAGCAAATTCTTTCAGTTCTTAATGACTTGAGTCATCTTAGGTTGTCTAGAATCGTTTCAAGTTCAACTTGAATCAATTTCTAAAATTGAAGACTCGAGTCGACTCATGAAGGTGACTGCGAGTTGACTCACAGCTATCTTAGGTTGTCTAAAATCATTTCAAATTCAACTTGAATCAATTTCTAAAATTGAAGGCTCGAGTCGACTCATGAAGGTGATTGCGAGTTGACTCGCAGCTCAAGTCGACTCTTGCAAGGTTTAGCGAGTTGACTCGGTCATCGGATTTTTTATTTTTAATGGATGTCCCATTGGCTTATTCACTCTACTATTCCTCAAACCCTTTGAGCCTTCTCCTCTAAAGCCATAACTAACTTATCCCCTACATCTCAAACCCCTTCTCCCTTGCTTTTTCTGTCAATTTCTTATGAGATTTGTGTGAGATGGGTTCCCCCAAGCATGTTGTCTCTTGACCCAAGTATCCTAGGGTTGAAGAATTGGCTGAGCAACAGTCAAAAGAAAGAAATGACACTCAAGGATAGCATGTCATGAACTCTCCTTCTCTTTTCCCTCCTCCACGACCATCCATGGCCACTAGGATTGTTACCATTGGGCAGAAGGTGGATTTCTGCTTTTTGGAGAAGGAAAACTTCTGGATTGGTGGGTGCATCTAAAGTCAAGTTTGGGAGAAAATATGTTCACTAGAGGTACCTACCTATCCGAACCTTATTAGGGAATTTTTTGAGAAGTTAAGGGTGGGTACTAGGTCCATTGAATCCCCTATCGTAGGCACATTGATTGTGTTAACTAGAAGAAGAATTGAGAGCCTTTTAGAGATGCCTAGGGCAGGGGTCTATTTGCCCAAGTTGGAAAAGAAGAGTGATGGGCTGAGTTACATTCTAGAGAGGGAAGAAGTGAGTGATATTGATTGCTTGCTGGCCAACCAACACTCTATAAAGATGAGACTTCTCTATCACATAGTAAGCCAGATCTTTTTCTTGAAGATAGGTAGATTTAACTGGATGATAGAGAGAGATTTGCCATCATGTACCACCTGATTCAGGGAATACTAATGAACTCCCCTCCTATGATGTTGGAATAGATTAAGAAAGCAGCTGGGAGAGTGAGAGTATATCTACCTAATGGAATGGTGTTTATCCTGATATTCACTGAGTTTAGAGTTGATTTGGAGGGTGAGAACTCTAGAGCACTAATGTACACCGATCGATACAACAAACAGTCACTCCATCGCATGGGATACCAAAAGTTGGATGGCCGATGGATACACAAAGGTTTGGGATAGGAGTTGATTAGAGACGATAAAAGATGAGGCTGGTCCTATCGAGCCTCAGGATGATAGAGAGCCCTAGGGTCCATTGTCACCACCACCAATAGTACCTGCAGCAGAGCCAGCATCAGTAGAACATTTATTTCTCTAACAGCTACACTAGCATCATCCCACACTCATACACATAAGATTGATAGCTCAATAGGATTAGTTGATCAGATCATTCAAAGGCTGGGTACCATATTTACTAACTTTAGATTGGACATTCAGTACCATCATGGCAAGCTCAAATAGGACTTCTAGAGATATTATGATGAGCTCAGGCAAGAGCTTAGTTAGCTATCCCAAAGGATTAAGATTTTTGAGAGAGCGCAGAGCCAGAGGATTGAGGATCCTGAGTCTATCTCTGAGTTGGCATGCGAGACGATACAACTCAGCAAAAGGATCAATAATACCATTATCTCTCAACAGGACAGCGTCAGGATTCTACATGTAGCCATGCATCAGCTCGAATCTCAGATGAGGATCCTGATCATCTATATCTCACCTCCTAGACTCCAGCCTACATCCAGATAGCCTCCTCAGTCTCACCACAAACAGCCAGCTCTAGGCCTTTTAGTTCTGTAGTTAGGTCTAGCTCTAATTTTTCCTCTCTATGCCTAAGGTCCTCTTCGAGGATCCGAAGATAAAAAGCAAACCCCTCCTTATTAAGGGTGAGCTCCTCAAATCACATCGAGGTTTTCTCTAATGATGAGGAATAGATTGATAGGATTAGGTTGTCTTAGTTATTTTTGCTTTGCTTATGTACCTTTTATCTTTTAGTTATATGCTTGATGTATTGTTTGGAGCCACATTCTATAAACAATACATTTTGCAATGAAACATATATATATATATGCAATGAAAAGTTATGTTTATCACTGCTACCTTGAATCTTGTGTGTAATAACTTTCCTTATGCAATGTTGTGACTAATGCCCTCCTATTTTGTTGATGACAAAAAGGGGGAGAGAAAAAAATATTAAGCATATTTAAAAGAATCCTCTAAGAATACTAAATATAAGAACTCTAAATATAATTACAGACTCTTGAAATATAGGTAAAACACCCTATAATATATTGAAAGCACAAATTAAGGGGAGTCATTATTAAGGGAGAGTAATTTATGAGTGATTTATGAAAAGCTTAATGGAAAGGAGAGAAATCCTTATGCATTGAAAAAATATGTATGAAAAATTTTATGTTCTTGTGCAATCTGATCATTATGTTGATATCAAGTTGTAGGACTTTAGCTCCCAACCAACTTCCTAATTTACATCTATTTTAGTTGAGTATCACTCCTTTTTCAAAATGAAAATCATCAGAATTCTATACTTCTTATCATTTTGATGCGTCCATGCTACATTATAATTTAAAATGATATACCATCATTTAAAACAATATATTACATTTACTTCAGCAAATTTTATATTATCTCCTCATTTTTATGCTCAATGTTTTGTTATCATCAAAAAAGAAAAGATTGTTGACTCAAAAAATGATTTTGATAACTACAAAATATTAGAGTATAAAAATTGATCTAACGTCTTTAAAGTTTGTCCTAAGAATATTTTTGTATAAAGACAATACTTTAAGTAAGCTTTAGAATCACTTAAAAAATATTTAAATCAAGAAAAATTAAGTTTGAAGATGTATCAAATGAGAAAAGTCTGATTAAGAAAATCAAGTCGACTCATGGTCTCAAAGAGTTGACTCTGAAATATTTTGGCATTGGTATGCAGCTTTAGCAGGCTTGTGAGTCAACTCATGGGTGGCATGAGATGACTCTCTTAGAAAAAATAAAAAATAATTTTCTAGCATATCTGCTCGAGTCAACTCTTGGTCAAGGCAAGTCGATTCATGGATAGGCACGAGTTGACTCTTAATTGGCGAGCTGGCTCTTTCAAGAAAAAATAGAAAGTTGATTTTTGAGGATCTGAGGCAGAGTCGACTCGTGAACTTTCTCTAATCGACTTGGGTCTGTGAGTCGATTTATGAGCTTCCAATAGTTCAAACGGCTAGTTATGCAGTAGATCCAATTTCATCCAGATTTTTTTCTCAACAACTATATTTCCTCTTCAGTGATAAAAAATGATTAGAATTGAATTCAAAACATATAAAACTTTATAAAAATTGAATGAAAAGCAAAAGAAACTAAGTGAATACAAGAAAGAACACATTCAAAACAAAAAAAGCCCATTTTCAGCATTCACTGTATTCAAGAGAGTTAACCACTTTTCAACCAATTCTTCTTGATTCTTGTGAGGGCATTCAAGGAGAAGAGAGTGTGCACTAAGTGTAAGCAATCAAGCCTTCTCCTAGTAAGTTTCATCGACAACAATCCACTCATTTGAGGAGCTTTTTATTTGTTATAAAATTTCTTTGCTTTGAATTTTCTGTAATAAGTTTCAAAGGGTCGGAAACTTGAAGGAAGGTTTAATCCAAACCTTGAAATTAGATTAGGAGCCTTGGGTTGAGGCTTGTAAAAATTTTGGTTGGTTGTCTTGGTTTAAAATTAATTAGATTATTTGTGAGCTCGATAAAATAAACATGCTGTATTCTTGAAAATATTTCTTGAAAATGTAGTAAAATTCTCGAGTAGGAGCTTGAAAAGTGGATATAGATGCTTGGAGTGCACCGAATCACTATAAAAATTTATTATATTTATGTATGTGGCTATCTTCTTTATTAGCACATTTTATTTAGATTACAATATACTACACCTTACTTAATTTGTTTTGCAAAAATAGAACATACTTGCTTCAAGTTTTTAAACCCAATTCATCTTCCCACACAAACCCACACACTCCACCCCCCCCCCCCCCCCCCCCCTCTTGGGTTGTCTAGCTGGGCAACACCTCTAAATGTAGCCAAAAGTTGGTTGGAACATTAAGAAAAAAAAAAGAGTGTTAAGGAATAAGAAATACATAAAATTAGAAATGAACAAGTAATAGATTTTTTTGTTAAAAAATGGAATACATCTCCTATTTCTTATTTGTTGAAATTTTTACACAAATCCATCTCTCTTCCATTTTCTCTCTTCTTCTTCATCTATGAAATATAAAATCTAATTAGCATGGCTGTCTTTGTGAAAGATTCATGTTGTTAGAAAATTTGATCATAATTATATTGGAAACAGCTGGTACACATACAAGAGCTTGTTGCTGAAGAGATGGCCTGCAATCATCAAATGTGAGCCCCCAAATGCCTTCTCTAATGCCAGCACATATCACCCATGTGTACTAGTGATTTGCATGATTCAATGTAAATTCCAAAATTCCAACCAGATGTTATCAAGATGAAAATTTAGGTGGTGTGGTGCTTAACACCTAAGGCTGCAAATGAGTCAGATTGATCCGTGATCTGATCCGATCCGACCCACGTAGACCCAACCCAAACCGTTTTAAAAGACCCATGGATTCAGGACAGGTTCTAAAATAGGACCCATTCTATTTTTCAGATTGGATCTGAATTTACTGAATTTGGACCCAACTCGATCCGTAGACACTTTTGGATTGATTTGAGTCCGGAGATAAATGATCCAACCTCACCCAATCCAACCCGAACCCAATACAAGATCCGACCATGATTACTTTCTTTGGTTTTGTTCTATTCTATTTATTAAATTTCAAAACTTATTTCTTTTTATTTCTTTTATTTCTTCGTTTGTTTTCATTATAATCTTTCGGTTCTTTGGAAGATGGTCTTTTTGAACTCATATTCTTGCTATTCCATCAATCTCATTCAAGGTTTTAAATATATGTCAAAAGAAGCATGATGGAAGTAGAATTAGATATTTATTCATCTAATATTATAAAAGTGATAGAAGCATATTAATTTAAAAATAGATAAAATAGAACTCCCTAACTTTCTCCTGCCTTCATTCACCCAGATTGTACACACGGGTTGGAAAAGAACTAAGATTCTATTGATCAAAAATTGTTGGCTATCATCACTAGCTTTTTAAATTATGTCAAACATCTTGGTACTCATTTTTACATACTCTCATTAATTGAGTCTTGATACTCATTTTAGCTTCATAGAGTTCATTAGAAACATTAACAAGAATAAAAATATAAATAGAACTAGATATAGATTAAGAACAAGTAATAGATTCAACATTTAATTGATAGTGTGAAAAATTGGTACATAAGCTAACAATAAAGAGCACACACTGAAGAAAAGCAAGTCCTCATATGGTGTTGCTACACAAAATAGTGCCATGGCAATCCTTATTTGGTACTTATTGATCTTGTTATTTATAATCTAAATCCGAATCGATCTGAATCCGGATCCAAAGTGGACTCATATTTCATGAATTGGGGCCGGATTATATATAGATCCGACCCAACCCGAATGATCTGTTGGGTCAATAAATTTGATCATGGACCCGATCTGATCCGATCCGATCTTCTATTGGACTGGGTTTGGATCTAATATTCAGATCCGATCAAGAAATCAGATTGAATCGGGGTCACTTATGACCCAACTCGACCCGATCCACTTGCACCCTTATTAACACCTAAGCTTTAGAGGAAACACTGAGTCTAGATTACTATCATTACAACCATGATAAAGAGAATTGATCGAGAATATATATTATACAATTACATCTATGATATATAGGAAGAACCAACTTATAATATGGTAGACTGCCAAGATAATATTAAATCAAGTAATGTGGATACAGGACCACTTGTCACATAGGGCACATACATAACTCATTGTACAAGGTTCAGCCACTTTTCACAATAGCCATGCTTTTATTGTTAACTGTCATTGTTATTGCCTTTTGTTATTGTAGGCATACAATGTGAGCATTGTAGTTGTAGCCTCTCCTGCTCTCCTCTCTTTTAGTCATCATCATTTGCAAAGCCATATTTCTGGAGCAGCTTGCCGCAACTCGGCAATGGCTCATCGATGAGGAAGCCAAGGGCATTGGCCTGGCGGCTGTTGGAAAGCAGGCCGCCATCCTGAGCAAGCGTGATCCGGACACGATCCCGGCCTGGCTCGATTTCGGTGCACTTGTTGAATGAGCTCTTCACAAGCACCACTGAGCACTGGTCATTCGAGTGGTCGTCTGGGACTATCATCTGGTACATACCCGAGAGCTGTGTCGTCGCCTCGGCCTCGTAAGTGAGCTCATCTGTGCCATAGCGCTTGCATTCCAACCTCACTTTGGCACCTGCCAAAAAAAATATTATGAAGCCATGCTTGTTCTCCTAATGATACCTCTGTATATAACTATAGCATGATCATAACGCCAAATTATTATATGACTTTATTACATTATAACAAAGGAAGGACTGATATTCTTCATTATAATTAAAGATGTAAGTGAAAGATAATATTTGTAACAATAATAATCGAAGTGATAAACAACACTCAAACACCACTCAAGAGGTGTACCACCGAGCTACTTGCTTAGGGAACACATTACTACAATATAAAAAGGGTCATTTATCATGAAGGCATATTAAAGTTCAGAGGATGACGACATAAAACTACCGGTCCTGAATGTATCTTAGGCATCTCCACTAGGGGATCGGGTCACATCTTTTGCCGATAGAATGATTCACCTTGTTTCATGACGCCAACATTAGATCGTGCAATGGCTGTTTCGAGATCTATGCAGGCACAGGAAGAAAGAAGTTGGAGTGCTTTGAGATTCATGCAATGCGTAGTCCTATGGTTGATGTCGTGATAGAAGGTCAATCTTTCTTTCATGTGAAAGATACAACCCAAACCCCTTTACTAGTATGCATTAGAAGGAAGATGCTACTAATGATCATCAGGACTGCATCTAAATTTCTCCAATGGAGATTACCAGGCATGGATGAAGTGATATCGGTCTCGAAGCCGGCACGGCATGTGTCACAATAGACACGGCCTGTAAGGACAAAGTCCTTTGTCTTGAGAGCCTCGCTGCTAATGATGGTGGCAGAATCATGAGCAAGGGCAACGCCAGAGAGGGTGAGGCTAAGCATAACAAAGACAGGAAGAAGTTGGAGCCTGGCCATTGGTTGGTCCCCTTCTCTCCCTCTCTCGCATGGTTTGCTGGTTGTTAGAATTTATAGAGCAAGAGCGGTATAAAGAAGAACCAAGGTGGTTGAGTTTGGACGTTGGCTTGCTAATAATAGCTTTGTGTGAGCTGTTATTGCAGGGGGTTTTATGTGATGGAGCGTGCAAGTGAAGATGTAGTTAGGGAACAAAGGCTGGAAGGGTAAATCGTAACCATTCTTTCTTACCTCATTGTTGTACCGAAGACCAGGTCATACGGACTCCTGACCAGTTTGGGAAGTCTCCTTTTCCTTTTGGTAGGAGTTCGAGAATTCTCCTCTTTGACCAATAAAACTTTATTGATTTAGCATGACTTGCATACAATGAGACTATCTCACTATAATAGTGATAGAGTTGAGCTTTTGTTCATTTTAAAATTAGTACAAAATGTATATATCCAAATAATTTTATAAATGATCATTTTTGTACATCCTTAAGTTAACTAGAAAGTTTGGATGTGAAACATGCATATTGGAAGACTTTAACAAATAATATATTCTCTATACAACAATTAAATATATAGTCTTTAGTTTCTTTTTTGATGCAAATGAGTTAGGGCAGATCTAACTCAGAGGGCATTTGATTAGCTTAGATTAGACTTACAATATTTGTGTATACATATGTTTAGCTTCTTGAAGTGTGGATGCTTATTGCCCAGTTAAACAACTCAAAAGGAGGGAGGTGAATTGAATTATTAAAAAATTTAACTAAGTAGTACAGACTGTGTAGTGAATAAAAGATAAGTTGAGAGCAAATGAAATAAACAAGAAGCAAGCATACAAATACAGTAGGTTTATAGTGGTTTGATATACTTCAAGTACCTATGTCCACTCCCCAAATGATCTCTTTAAAATTTTATTATAATCGATTTAATTACAGTATGTTTGTTTTAACTAGACTCACACACATATCTAATTGATTTTAATATAAGTCAACCAATCAAAATCTTTACAAGTCTTACCTCAAGACTCCCAAACCAATCCCAAGTTTGAAACAATCCAATCCAATATGTTTAAGCCCCCACTGAAACTATTGCAGAAATTTATGAAATGTAAAGTATAACAATTTTGAACCCTTTTAACGGTTGATTTGTTGTCGTTGAAGCTCTCTTAAAGAAGTTTTGAATGCCAGCAGTAAATGCACTTTGCTTCTCCTTGATTGCACTCAGAATAATCAAGAAAAATTTAATTTGAAGTAGGTGAACTCTTGTGAAAGCCAATGAATGCTCAAAAGTACTCTTTTCTCATGAATAGTGATCTTTCTCTTTGTTCCTTGCTTTTTTTTTTTAGTCTTGATCATTTCCTCCAAGTTCCGAGTGATTTGAACTCAAAACTAGCCATTTTTTATCGTTGGAGATGAAAAATAATCGTTAGAATCAAGTTAGGACAAAACTGGGCTTGCTGCAGAAGTAGCCGTTATGCCTGTTAGATGCACTCAAATCGGCTCGAAATAGCCTCGAATCGGCTCAATTTGGATTCGAGCCTACTCTGCTATATTTTGAGTCGCTTGGCTTCGATCTTCAAAAATATGATATTCTGTTCCTCGAAAAGAGCTGACTCAGATTCTGATTGAGTTGACTCGACTTTCAGAAATCCAAAAATCATCTTTCTATTCTACTGAGAGAGCCGGCTCAAATTTGGATAGAGCCAACTCGATTCTTTAAACCCAAAAAATAGCCTTCTATCTGTCTAAGAGAGTCGGCTCAAATTTAATCTAAGTCAGCTCAGCTTCATGCCAAGCGAACATGCCAATCCCTATTCATGCCAGAGCCAGCTCGGTTCACAAATGAGTCGGCTCCAATTCTTCATAAGGGCTCTTCTTGAGCCATTTGTCGTCGAAACTGATTTTACTTGACTCCATTGATCTTCAATCATACTTAGAACCTTCCAACGGTGTTTTTCTTAACAAAAATATTTTTTGACACACTCGAGAGATATTAGTATCAATTTATGCTCTAATATTTAGTAATCATTAAAATCATTTCTGAGATGAGCAATCTCTCTTTTTTGATGATGATAAAATATTAAGCATATAGTTGTGTATATATAAAATAATTGCTCAATATAAAAAGATATCAAGGATATAGATTTTTACATTTAAATATACACTATATGCATAAATAATTTCTTATTTGATCTACTTTATAGAAGAATTATGTTTTCACTCCTACTTGCATAAAATTTTTAAGAGATATCAAGTCATTAAAATTTTAGCTCCCCCTTAATAAGTGCTTTCTATGAAATGATATATATAAAATTTTGTAGATTCGTAGGGCTCAATTACAATCAAAATGTTCAATTAAGAAACGATATGCTCAATCATTTACTCAATTTTCTCCCCCTTTTTGTCAACATCAAAAAGAATAAGTGCGAAGAAGTTAAGATAAACTGAAATAAATATTTATTGATAAATAACATTTATTACAAACTTGTATTATTTACAAAAAGTTGCCTCACAAACAATACATCATTTGACATTACACTACATCATGAAGCAAAATACTAAAGATAAGAGGCAAATAAAATCTAAGAAAGCTAGTCCTCATCAGATAGAAATTCTATGATAGGCTTAGGTGGATTAGAGGATGAGGAGGAGAAAGCAGCTCTCCTGCTTCGAGTCCTTGTAGAGGGCTGATAAACACTTAATTTAAATCATTTAAAACAGAAAATTATATTTAATTTATTTTATTTATTAAGAATTTGATGTTTCTTTTTGTGTTTTACAGGAAAGATGATCGCCGATGCAAAGAGTTCAATTCTTAGATCAAAAAGACTCAAGTTTGAAGAAATTTGGACTTAAAATAAAATTAAAATAAAAGAAGGATGCATATGGTATTATAGAAAATGAAGATACTATGCAAAGAATCCAAAAGGATATAGATGTCATTGTGAAGAAACTTTTGTTTCTTTTTGAAATATAAAAAAATATTTCACGTGAATTCAAAAAAAGAAAGGCTCTGGGCATGAACGCGTGAGCGCGCGGTCGGGTGCGTGAACGTACAGACGCGGACGCGGGACGGACGCGGACGCAGGCACGGATCGCGGCAGCAGCGCAGGACGCGGACACGGGCATGGACGTGGGACGCGCGTGGACGCGGGGTGGACACGGCGCGTGGACGCAGGACGGACGCGTGAGGCATGGACGCGGCGTGGATGCGGCATCACGCGGGTGTGGGCGCGCGGCAGACGGGTTCGCAAGGAATTTTTGATGGCGGTCGAACAGATGCTTATTAAAGGAAAAAAAATTAATATTTAAAAATATTTTGAATGGAAAGATTTGTATTTTCTTTAGTCCCACATCGAAAAATCATGTAAAACTCCTCCCTCCTAATACCTATAAAAAGGCTTTTGTACTCCCATTAGAGGGGGAGCCCAGAAATTCTTCTAGAGCCTTGCATAGAGGAATAGAAAGGGACTACTTCATGAGCAGCTAGGCTAGCAGTCTCGGGAGTGGAGAAAAAATTTTGTAACGACACAGAGATGGTTTATTGTTCTATACTTTCCTGTATTTCTTTATATGCAATAAAGATTATGCTTTTTATTTAAATTGTCATGAGTTCTTTATTTGCTCTCCTTTATATGTTTTTATTTATACTTTCTTGTTAGATTAATATTAGGAACAACTTTTACTTTCTGGAGACGCACCGTGATCTACGGATACGGAGCGTGCCGAGGAAAGAAGAGTTATTTACCTAATACTTTTCGGAGACGCACCGTGATCTACGGGTACGGAGCGTGTCGAGAAAAGACAGATATTTTTTCTAAGATTAATCGCATCCATTTAATTAAAAAAAAAAGAGATACAACTCTGCTAGTGCAAAGTAATTCAAAACTCCCGAGCTCTTTATTTTTTAATTACCTCAATTTTAAGATAATTTATTTTCTAAATCAAAACAACGTTTCTTTCTTTCATCTTGCAATCTCAACTTAGCCCAAAGTCCCTGAGGATACGATCTCGACTCATCCTACCTACGTAGTGAATAGAGTTATTTTTGGTGCTATCAACGACTACACATCAAATTTTGGCACCGTTACCGGGGATCTTGGTACGGTTGAATTAAAAAATTGAAAAAAAAAAATTTTAAAAAAAATACTTTTCAGTTTTTATTTCTCGTTTTAAAACTTTTTTTTCAGTGCTTTCTAGCTAGATAATCTTATTTGCATAATTACAGAATTACCTTGCATAACTAATTTACTACTTAAAAATTTTGCTGCTTAGAATAATTTGCTACTTTTTATAGCCTAGTGATTTATTGCTTTTTAGACTTAATCACTTAAATTTATTTTCTTGCAAAACTAAAAAAAAAATTAAAAAAATATATAAAAAGATAAAATTATAAAAAAAAAAAGAAGCCACTGACATTTCATAACACTTAACTAAAATAGCGTAACCTCAAATATAAAAATTTTTAACTTGATTGGACACCTTGTTTCTTTGCATTGCATCTCCATAATTAATCTTAAGGGCAATAACCCATTAACCAGATAAGGTGGGGATTTGATCACCCTTCCTTGGCCCACAAATCACTTCCTTGCATTTGCATAACCTAGACCTTAATTTAAAATCAACTAGACGTCAGCCCTAGGAATTTCGAGCTCAATAGGATAAGAAAGCTCTAGAGTTGAACCGAGTGCGGATTGGTTAATTGCTCGGTGTCTAAGGCAAGTGGTTAAAGAAAGTGGTTTTCAATTGGTTCCATTGACTGACCTGACCAACTTAGTTGGTGTCTAAGGAAAGCAACAAGCAGGAAACCTCCCACATCTTACGCTTACCTGGCCGAGTCAGTTAGTCAGTCTTGAGCTTGGAGTGCTCAAAGACGGTCTTGAAAGTTAGGAGATGTCTAGATCTAAGTTAACCTTAGGATAGAGAGTCTATGATTGTTTAAGTTGATTGCAATTAACATCTAAACATTAACTAATTTCTCTCTTTTCATAGATTTAAGATTCTTAGGTTCTTCTCTTTAGATTTTCTTCATTCTTTTCTCACTTTATTATAAAAATATATATTATAAAAAAAAAAAAATTTTGTGTTTGCCCTACAGTATAATTGTAAGGTGTATGCTTGGCCGTAGATCGTTACGACCAGAAATCCAACCTTTTGATCCAGAAATAGAAAGAACCTTTAGAGCCAACAGACGTAAAAATATGGACCGAAATCAGGAGAATGATCCACCCAAGCAATTGAAGGAGTACTTTACTCCTTCCACATATACCTACTCTCCTTGTATTCAAGTGCCCCCTGTGGAGGCCACTCAATATGAAATTAAGTCCAGTATAATCCAAATGTTACCTTCATTTTATGGACTTAGTAATGAGGACCCTTATAAACATCTTGAAGAATTTCTTGAGATATGCTCAACTGTCAAAATTCACAACTTCTCCGATGATGCTCTTAGGTTAAAATTATTCCCTTTTTCACTTAAGGATAAAGCCAAATACTGGCTACATACTTTGGATTCCATGACTATATCAACCTGGGACCAGCTGCAAGGAGAGTTTCTCAAGAAATATTTTTCCATAGGAAAAACTAATCAAATAAGGAAAGCCATAACTAGTTTTTCCCAATTAGATGGAGAAATGTTTCATGAAACATGAGAGAGATTAAAGGACCTTATTAAAAAATGTCCCCACCATGCTGTACCCAAGTGGCAGTTAATCCAATATTTTTATGATGGACTCTCTGAAAGATATCGACAAATGGTTGATGCATCATGCGGTGGGACATTCATGCTGAAAAGTGAGGATGGGGCATGGCAACTGTTTGAAATTTTAAGTGAAAATTCATTACATCATATGTCTGCCTCTATTAGAGATAAACCCATATTAAACCCAAAAAGAGGTGGAATATATGAAGTAGGAAATCCCATAGATATCCATCAAAAGGTAGATGAACTGTCCCAAAAATTAGATCGTCTTCTAAATACTGGACAATCCCCGATTCCACCTAACCCAATCCAAGAAGTTTGTGCATTGTGTGCAAGTCCGAACTATTTTGTTAGTGAATGCCCAGCCGCACCTCAATTTTCTGAGTTTGTGCACGAGCAGGTTCAGCAAGCTCAAGTCCAACAAGCTCGCAGACCAGGAAACGATCCATATTCGAACACTTATAACCCCGGCTGGAGAAACCATCCAAATTTTTTCTGGAGACCACAATCAGTGGTTGGTCCTGCCACACCTCGACCTCAATATCAAGACCCAACATATAGGCATGGACCATACCATCAATTTCAAAATGTTCCTCAACCGTCTACTACTGGTCACAGCTCAGCTTTTGAGGAAAAAGTCCTGAAAGCACTAGAACGATTAGAAGTCAACACTCAGACCCTTAACTCCCACACACAATCCATTGCTAAGCTAGAGACCCAAATAGGTCAACTAGCAACTGCATTCAGTAGGAGGGAAGGAGGAAAATTACCTAGCCAACCCGAGAGCAACCCAAGAGGGCAATTTATGATAGAGAGTTCTAATACCCCAGAAGCTTTTTCTGAACATGCCAAATCAATCATGACTCTGAGAAGTGGGAAGGTCATTGAACACACTAGTAAAACCAATGAGACCGATCCTAAACCTCTAACCGAATCCAAATCACCCAAGAACAAGGAGGACCTGAAAATAGAGAAGGAACCAACTGCACCGGAATCATCTTACTTGCCTAAAGCCCCATTTTCGGATGCCCTGAAAGCCTCTATTCCTGCAGATAAGAAGGGAGGAAAACTTGATGAGATGTTGGAATTGTTTAAGCAAGTCTAAATTAATCTTCTCCTTCTAGACGCAATCAAATAGGTTCCTACTTATGCCAAATTTTTGAAGGATTTGTACACCTAAAAACGTAAATCTAGATCACAAATCCCAAAGAAAGTACGTCTCACTGAACAGGCTAGTTCTGTCTTCCAGCATGCCACTCCTCCAAAGCTTAAGGATCTAGGAGCCCCCATTATTTTCTGTGTTATAGGAGATTATCACATTGAAAAAGCTCTTCTGGATTTAGGGGCAAGTGTGAATCTTTTATCTAGTTCGGTGTATGAACTTTTTGGATTTGGAGAACTGAAACCCACATCAGTCACACTGCAGTTAGCCGACAGATCAATTAAGGAACCACGTGGAATGCTTGAGGATGTCTTGGTCAAGGTAGATGAGTTTTACTTTCCAGTTGATTTTTTGGTTCTCGATATGGAATTAAGTGGCAACCCCAAATAAATTTCCATTATCTTAGGACGATCCTTCCTAGCTACGGCAAATGCATGCATTAATTGTAGGACAGGAGTCATGGACGTATCGTTTGGGAATAAGAAACTAAGACTGAATGTATTTGGTGCTTTCCAAGGACCATCAATGGATAGTTGCTTCGAAGTAGATACACTAGAAGATATTATAGAAGATGCAACACCCATAATTCTAGCACCAGACCCCTTAGATACTTGCTTGGCTCACTTTGGAGTGTGTGACTTTGAAGAATATACGAAAGAAGTTAACATCTTGTTAGATACACCACACGATAAAACCACTCCTCCATGGACAATCAAGTATGAGCCATTGCCCATATTAGCCAGTACACCAATAGTCCCATCTTTAGAATCACCACCTACGTTAGAATTGAAACATCTTCCTGCTACGCTTAAGTATGTATTTTTAGGACTCAATGACACCCTCCCGGCAATCATTGCATCAGACTTGACCCCTAATCAGGAAGCACAATTGGTTGGTATTCTGAAGGAACATAAAGAGGCTATCGGTTGGTCCATTGCCGATTTAAAAGGAATTGACCCCTCCATTTGCATGCACCATATTCATTTTGAGGAACATGCCAAACCCCATCGAGATATGCAGAGGAGATTGAACCCAAACATGCGTGAAGTAGTAAAGAAAGAGGTGGTAAAGTGGTTAGATGCTGGAATCATCTACCCCATATCCGATAGTAAATGGGTCAGTCCCACTCAAGTAGTACTTAAGAAATCTGGTATTACTGTGATGGAGAACGAAGAAGGTGAACTACTTCCAACTCGCATATCATCTGGATGGCGAGTATGCATAGATTATAGAAAACTGAATGCCGTTACTAGGAAGGATCATTTTCCATTGCCCTTCATCGACCAAATCCTAGAACGGTTAGCAGGACAAAGTTTCTACTATTTTTTTGATGGTTATTCAGGGTATAATCAAGTACCTGTATTTTCGGATGATCAAGAAAAAACTACCTTCACCTGCCCCTATGGCACTTTCGCTTTTCGGCGTATGCCATTCGGGCTTTGCAATGCACCCGCTACATTTCAACGGTACATACTGGCCATTTTTTCGGATATGGTGGACAAATATCTTGAAATTTTTATGGATAATTTTACTGTATTTGGAACCACCTTTGAGGATTGTCTCCATAATCTTTCCAAAGTTCTTAAACGGTGTATGGAGACAAATCTTGTCCTAAGTTGGGAAAAAAGCCATTTCATGGTGCGGAAAGGAATTGTATTAGGACATATTATTTCTGAAAATAGAATCGAGGTAGATAAAGTCAAAGTTGAGGTCATTTCAAAACTACCCCCCCTACTTCGGTCCGACAAATACGATCTTTCTTAGGTCATGCCAGATTTTATAGACGCTTCATCAAAGACTTTAGCAAGATTTCAAAACTCTTGTGCAATCTGTTGGCCAAGGATACACCATTTATCTTTGATGAAGACTGTTTGAAAGCGTTCAATACATTACGAACAGCCCTGACAACAGCACCCATAATAAAACCCCCTGACTGGTCCATTCCATTTGAGATTATGTGTGATGCCTCTGACTTTGCAATAGGTACCGTCTTAGGCCAAAAAATCAATAAGGAGCCACATGTGATCTATTATGCTAGCAAGACTCTTTTCGATGCCCAATTAAACTACATCACAACAGAAAAAGAGCTACTAGCAGTAGTGTTAGCCCTTGAAAAATTTTGCTCATATCTGTTAGGGTCTAAGGTTCTAGTTTACTCTGATCATTCGGCTCTGAAACATCTCCTCTCAAAGAAAGATACTAAACCGCATTTGATCAGATGGATCCTTCTTTTACAAGAATTTGATCTGAAAATCCGAGATAAGAAGCGTTCTGAGAATGTGGTAGCTGATCACATCTCCAGGATCTTAGTTGAACACACGATAGGCATAGATGAGGTCAAAGAAAAATTTTCTGACGAACAACTTTTCGCAATCTCCTCTAGCCGTCCTCCATGGTTTGCCCATATTGTCAATTACTTGTCAACAGGATAAGTACCTTCTCACTGGACAAAATAAGAAAAGGATCGATTTTTCTCGCAAATTAAACATTATTTCTGGGAAGATCCTGAACTATTCAAATACTGTCTTGACCAAGTTATTCGCCGTTGTGTCCCCGAGAGTGAATTCCAAAGCATTCTCACTTTTTGCCATTCTTCGGCATGTGGGGGACATTTTAGTGGAAGAAAAACTGTAGCAAAAGTACTGCAGAGTGGGTTTTATTGGCCAACGCTTTTCAAGGATGCACATGAATTGGGCCGAAGTTATCTGCGATGTCAGCAAACAGGAAATTTATCCAAGAAGGATATGATGCCGCTGACCCCCATTTTAGTAGTAGAAATCTTCGATGTTTGGGGGATTGATTTCATGGGACCTTTTCCAGCCTCATTTGGATTTGAATATATTCTGGTGGCAGTTGATTACGTATCAAAATAGGTGGAGGCAGTAGCTACACGGACTAATGATAATAAAATTATAATTAGTTTTATCCAACGAAACATCATTAGTCGATTTGGCTTCTCAAGGATGATCATTAGTGATGGAGGGACTCATTTTACGAATAAACATTTTGAAGCACTTATAAAAAAATTTAATATTTCATACAAAGTGGCCACACCATATCACCCCCAAACTAATGGTCAGGTAGAGGCATCAAATAGGGAGATTAAACATATCATAGAAAAGACGGTTAGGCCCGATAGAAAGGATTGATCTCTTCGCTTAGACGATGCATTATGGGCTTACCGTACTGCTTTTAAAATACCCATAGAAATGTCTCCCTATCGACTTGTATTCGGAAAAGCTTATCATTTGCTGGTGGAATTGGAACATCGTGCATTTTGGGCCATAAGGCAATTTAACTTTGATATGAAAAATGCAGGTTCCAATAGGAGACTCCAATTAAATGAACTTGAAGAGCTACGCAATGAAGCGTATGAGAGTTTCAAAATTTATAAGGCTCGAACTAAAGCATACCATGATAAATTTATTGCACGAAAAATATTCGAGCCCAATCAAAAAGTTTGGCTCTTCAATTCTAGGTTGCGTCTGTTTCCTGAAAAACTTCGCTCACGTTGGGACGGACCTTTCATTGTAACTCAGGTATTTCCTCATAGAGCTATAGAACTCAAAAATTCTAAACAGGGGAATACTTTTAAAGTGAACGGTCGGCGATTGAAACCTTACATAGATGAAATTAGTGATGGAGAATTAATTGAATCTGTTGATTTAGTGGATCCAAAACCGCCATAAGACTCAATTCAGTCTGGCTGAAAACATAAAACTTAGCGCTTGTTGGGAGGCAACCCAACGATTTTATTTTTATTTTTATTTTATTTTATTTTTTTCGTAGCTGCAGAAATTTAGAACAAGAGCCTATTAATCAATGAAGCTATCTTCAACTTCCGAAGCAAAATTATCCCAGGTGCACTCTCTCCTTTTATTTTCTTTGCTTTCTTACTTCATTGAGGACAATGTAGATTAAGTTGGGGGGGGGGAGAAATTAATCAAATCCTCGAGTATGGTCAGAAATAATTAGTTTTGTGTGTCCAAATTTTATTTTGATTAAGAGTCAATTAGGCATCCTAAACAATGAATGATTAATGGTCAAGCTAATTTTAGAGATACTGAGGAATAAATTATTAAGAAAATCCAATGAATGGTAGGGTTTAGACTAGACCAAATTTTAGGAGTGATTCTACAAACCTCTTCTTACTGATCTCAATAAAGAATCTGCTTCATGAGAAATTTGGTGGAAAGATCGAGGTATGCAAAAATTCTTCTTAAAATTTACTTTAAAAAAAAAAAAAAAAAAAAAGAAAAAAGAAAAATAACATTGGTTTCCTACTGAGTAACCGGGCCCTTTCGCCTAAGTAAGCGTTGTGGTTCGCGTAAAAAGGTAGGCAATGTTAAAAAAAAAAAAAAAAAGGGGACTAAATTGCAAGAAGATAATAAACCTCTTTCCCATTAAGTTAGAGGATTTAAAGAGTAAAGTGGGGAGTTGATGAGAGAAAAGCTCTTGAAATTTCTTTAGTTAATACTCAGCCACTAATTGGGTCAAATTGATAATCCAATGAAATATCTCTTTAATGGTCTGACCAAGTATCACCTACCTTTTGAGATGCCTAACCTAACTTTTTATTCAAAATCAAGTCGGTACACAATGCTGATATATCTATTTTACTCGAGGACGAGCAAAATTCAAGTTGGGGGGTGTGATAAACACTTAATTTAAGTCATTTAAAGCAAAAAATTATATTTAATTTATTTTATTTATTAAAAATTTGATATTTTTTTTTATTTTACAGGAAAGATGATCGTCGATACAAAGAGTTCAATTCTTAGATCAAAAAGACTCAAGTTTGAAGAAATTTGGACTTAAAATAAAATTAAAATAAAAGAAGGATGCATATGGTATTATAGAAAATGAAGATACTATGCAAAGAATCTAAAAGGATATAGATGTCATTGTGAAGAAACTTTTGTTTCTTTTTGGAATATAAAAAAATATTTCACGTGAATTCAAAAAAAGAAAGGCTCTGGGCATGAACGCATGAGCGCGCGGTCGGGTGCGTGAACGTACAGACGCGGACGCGGGACGGACGCGGACGCGGGCACGGATCGCGGCAGCAGTGCAGGACACGGACGTGGGCACGGACGCGGGACGCGTGTGGATGCGGGGTGGACGCGGTGCGTGGACGCAGGACGGACTCGTGAGGCGTGGACGCGACGTGGATGCGGCATCACGCGGGTGTGGGCGCGCGGCAGACGGGTTCGCAAGGAATTTTTGATGGCGGTCGAACAGATGCTTATTAAAGAAAAAAAAATTAATATTTAGAAATATTTTGAAAGGAAAGATTTGTATTTTTTTTAGTCCCACATCGAAAAATCATGTAAAACTCCTCCCTCCTAATACCTATAAAAAGGCTTTTGTACTTCCATTAGAGGGGGAGCCCAGAAATTCTTCTAGAGCCTTGTATAGAGGAATAGAAAGGGACTACTTCATGAGCAGCTAGGCTAGCAGTCTCGGGAGTGGAGAAAAAATTTTGTAACGACACAGAGATGGTTTATTGTTCTATACTTTTCTGTATTTCTTTATATGCAATAAAGATTATGCTTTTTATTTAAATTGTCATGAGTTCTTTATTTGCTCTCCTTTATATGTTTTTATTTATACTTTCTTGTTAGATTAATATTAGGAACAACTTTTACTTTCTGGAGACGCGCCGTGATCTATGGATACGGGGCGTGCCGAGGAAAGAAGAGTTATTTACCTAATACTTTTCGGAGACGCACCGTGATCTATGGGTACGGAGCGTGCCGAGGAAAGACAGATATTTTTTCTAAGATTAATCGCATCCATTTAATTAAAAAAAAAGAGATACAACTCTGCTAGTGCAAAGTAATTCAAAACTCTCGAGCTCTTTATTTTCTAATTACCTCAATTTTAAGATAATTTATTTTCTAAATCAAAAATAACATTTCTTTCTTTCATCTTGCAATCTCAACTTAGCCCAAGGTCCCTGAGGATACGATCTCGACTCATCCTACCTACGTAGTGAATAGAGTTATTTTTGATGCTATCAACGACTACGCATCAAGGGCCTGGAGCCTAGAGGAGGAAAACCAATGCCAGATCGAACAACGACACTGAAGGGTGGCCTGATAGTGGAGGAAGATGGGTGAGACTGACTAGAGGTAGGTCTAGGTTGGCTAGGAGGTGGTCAAGATCGGAGTGGAAAAATTTGAGCAATGAGCTGATCAATCTGAGACTCCATCCTCTATATCGCTGCAATGAGAGTCTCAATGCCGCTCTACTCAGAGATAATAGCATCCTCAACTCTCTTGGCAATCTGGACAGTCGCTTGAGTCAGATGCTCGATATCTAGAGATAGATCAGAAGTCTAACTTTGAGTCCTCTTCGAAATCTCTAACTGCTGAGACAAACCACTGATCTACTGACTAAGCTCTTCAAACTATCTCTGAGATGATATCCTATGCTCTTCAAGACCCTCAAGCATCTGCTATCTAAAGTCAGTAAACATAGCTCCCACTCTCTCCATAATCTGCTCCACAACCCTTTCAAAATTGAAACCATGATGCATAAAATGGGTGTGAGGAGAGATAGGAGCTCCAGTTAGATGCTCTCCTGCTACTGATGTGGGGGTTGGTACTGGTGATGGTAAAGAAGGTCCGACTGCTGGAGCTAGTGAGGATGGGCCGACAGAGTCTGAGGATGATGAGGATCCAGAGGCATGAACATCTGCTCCCTCAGCTTCCCTTACCCACTGACCATTCAATTTCTGGTATCCCATGCGATGAAGTGAGTAAATAGTGTAATAGTTAGTGTGTGTGAGGGACTTGAAATCTTCACCTTCCAAGTCTATCTGGGCATCAATGAAAATCAAGATGAAGACTATTCCATAAGGGAGACATGCCTTGGTCTTAGATCTGCAAGTAGCACACCTGATCTGCTTAATCATCATACAAGGTAAGTTCAAAGAAGTCCCCTCAACCATGTAAACCATAACAGTAAGATCCCTTCTTGATATCCAATCAAATCTATCCATTATAGGGAAAAAGATCCTACAAAGCATGTTGTGGAGAAGTCTTAGCTTAGCTGATAAAAGATTTGCACTGTAAAAGTCAAAATCTTCAATAATTTCTCTGCCTAAAATCCTTCTAAGACCTTCAAAATCATTCTCAAGCTGAGGAAGGTGAATTCTAGTGCATGACATTTTCAAAAGATATCCTAATTTTCTTGGGTCTAGGGCAATCTCAGTTTCCTTAACCATAGACCAAATGCAATCCCTATCTGATTGCAAGTTTTCAAAAAATTCCCACACAAGTTTGGGGTAAGTTAGTAACTTAAGTGAACAAATCCTCTCCCAACCCTATTGTCGGATCCAAGAGCCAATGCAAAATTTCTGCCCATCCAAAAATGCAAAACTGACCTTCCTACCAGATGTGACCTTTCGAGAGGCTATGGAGATCCGATTTGGAGGAGAGATGGATGCGGAAGGAGCAGGTCACAGGTCCTCAAGCTGACACTTGCATTTGGATCATGCTTCACATGCCTCATCCGTGCTCTACCTCCTAGCAATGGTAGTTCGAGCTCGGGGTGCCATGTTTGCTCGGATTCCCACAGGTTTGGAGAGAAAAAAGAGTAGAAAGGGGCTTTGGAGGGTTTAGAAGATGAGTCGTGAGGGTTTGAGATGGAGTAAGCTCGAAAGAGAAGTGAATAGGATTTTAGGAAAGTTGAACATTTTATATAAAAAATTAGGCTTCGATCATCAAGTCGGCTCGATTCTCAGTTCGGGTTAGCTCGACAGCAGAGTCAGCTCGACATCACAGCCAAGCTGGCTCAAGTCCCAATTCCAAAAATATAAAAAGGTTCAAAAAGAAATTTGAAATAGATCTAAAAATATCTAGAAAAAATCAACTTATAGATGAGCAAAAGGTTATTGAAGAGATTTTTAATTAAAAGAGATCATAAATTCCTAATTCACCTCTGATCATTCTAAACCTATCTTCACTAAGAGATTTGGTAAAAATATCGATCAATTGATTTTTAATATAAACAAATTCAAGTATGATGTCATTATTTTGAACATAATCTCTGATAAAATGATGTCTTATTTCAATATGCTTTATTTTAGAGTATTGAATGAGATTTTTAATTAAATTAATAACACTTATATTGTCACATCTTATGAAAATTTTATTTTATTTTATGTCAAAATCTTTACGTTGTTACTTAATCCATAGAATTTATGTACCATAGTTTTCAACAATAATATATTCAGCTTCAGCAATAGATAATGCTACTGAATTCTGTTTCTTACTATATCATGATATTAAGTTTAGTCCTAAAAATTGACATGTTCCACTTATATTTTTTCTATCAATTTTACAACCTCCATAATCAGTATTTGTATAACTAATTAGTTCAATTGATGATTGTTTTGAATACCATAATCCTAGATTTTGTATGTCAACTAGATATCTGAGAATTCTCTTAATAGTAAGTAAGTGACTTTCTTTAGAATTAGATTGAAATCTAGCACATATATAAATACTAAAAAGTATATTAAGCCTACTAGCAGTTAAATACAATAATGAGCTAATCATACCTCTATAAAGCTTTTGGTCTATACATTTATCATTTTTATCTTTGTCGAGTCTGTATGTGGGGCTCATTGGTGTGCCAATTTTTTTTTCATTCTCCATTCCAAACTTCTTTACTATCTCTCCAACATATTTGGATTGATTGATAAATTTTATTTATTTATTTAATTTAAAATTTAAGGATAAATATCAATTTCTCTATCATGCTCATTTCGAATTCATTCTGCATAAGCTCAATGATTTTTTGATAAAAATCCTCATTAGTAGCTCCAAAAATAATATCATCTACATAAATCTGAACTATAAATAAATCATTTATTTTTTTTAGAAATAGAGTTTATCAACACTATCTCTAGTGAAGTTATTTTCAAATAAAAATTTACTTAACCTTTCATACTAAGCTCTAGGTACTTGTTTTAATCCATATAAAGTTTTATTAAGTTTGTACATATGATTTGGAAAGATATAATTTTCAAAATTAGGTGCTTGTTCTATAAAAACTTCTTCTGCTATATATCCATTTAGAAAAGTACTCTTTATATCCATTTGAAATAATTTAAAATTTATATAATAGGCAAATGCAAGCAATAATCTAATTACTTCTAATCTAGCTACAGAAGCATAAGTCTCATCAAAATCTATTCCTTCTTTTTGGTTATATCCTTTAACTACAGGTCTTGCCTTGTTTCTTACTACATCACCTTTCTTATCTAGTTTATTTCTAAATATTTATTTAGTATCAATAATTTGGTGGTCAATTGATCTACTTACCAAGGTCCAGACATTATTCTTTTCAAATTGATTTAATTCTTCTTGCATGGTAAGCATCCAATTCAGATCATTTTCAGTTTCTTCAATGATTTTAGGCTCAATTTGTGAAATAAAAGTAAGATAATCATAATTTTTTTTAAAGATGGATCTAGTTCTTGCACCTTATGAAGGATCACCAATTATAAAGTCTTTAGGATAATTATAGGCATACCTCCATTCTTTGGGTAGGTCATCATGCTTTTTGTTCATATCTTCTCCTTGAATATCATCTTGTGATTCTTCTTTTTCATTTTCATTAGATTTGTCCTTCAGGTTAAGTTTCTTTACTTCTTTTTTCAAGCTCCATGTATTATCACCAAATACATCTTATTTTCTTGAAGATAAATTATTAGTGTCATCAAAAATTATATTGATAGACTCTTCAATAACTAGGGTACATTTATTGAAGATCCTATAAGCTTTGCTAGATGTAGAGTATCTAAGAAAGACATCCTCATCTGATTTAACATCAAATCTTTTATAATTATCTTTTCTATTATTTAAGATAAAACATCCACATCCAAAAATATAAAAATAGCTAATATTTGATTTTCTTCCTTTCAAAGTTCATAAGGGGTTTTCTTAAGAATTGGATGAATCAAAATACGATTTAAAAAATAGCAAGCAGTATTTATAGCTTCAGCCTAAAAATATTTTGATAAATTTTCTTCACATAACATAGCTCTAGCCATTTCTTCTAAGATTCTATTCTTTCTCTCAACAATACCATTTTGTTGAGGTGTTCTTGGAGCAGAAAAATTATGTTCTATACCATTTTCATTACAAAAAGTTTTAAAATTTTGATTTTTAAATTCAATGCCATAGTTACTTTGAATTCTAACAATTGTAAAGCTCTTTTCATTTGAAATTTTTTAATAAAATTTTAAAAATATAGAAAAAGCTTCATCTTTGTCTGCTAAAAATAAAATCTAAATAAAATAAGAGAAATTATCTATGATCATAAGTCCATACTTTTTTTCTCTTAAGCTTATAATCTTAGTAGGTCTGAATAAGTCTACATAGATTAACATAAGTGGCCTAGTAGTTGAAACTACATTTTTGGATTTAAAATTTTTTCTAGTTTGCTTAACAAATTGACATACATCATAAACATAATCTTTTTTAAAATTTAGTTTTAGTAAATCTTTAACTAAATCTCTTGTAATTAAATTTGATAAGATATTCATGCTTGCATGACCTAACCTACAATGCCATAGTCAATTAGTTTCTTTGATCTTAGCATCTATAGTGATAAGACATTGACCACTCTTCATGATTTTCTCATCAATATCAACCATATAGACATTGCCACACCTATATCCAATGAATTTGATGCTATCATCAAAGGGACTAGTAACTATGCATAAAGAAATTCAAATATGACTTTAAATTTTTTATCACATAATTAACTTATACTTAGCAAGTTATGCTTTAAACTATCAACTAGTAATATATTTTCAATGAAAGTAGAGGGAGTGATTTTGATTTTATCAATTTCAATAATTTTTTTTTTGCTATTGTCATCAAAGGTTACCACTCTTCTATTCTTTCTTTCAAAGGTGATGAATTGATTCTTATCATCCATCATATATCTTGAACAGCAGCTATCTAAGTACCATACTCTCTTATTTTCATTGGCTGCAAGATATTCCTACAAAATAATCAAGTGATTGATTTAGGTACCCAAGTCTTCTTGGATCCTTTATAATTAGCATCATAGTTCTTTTTGGAACCCAAATCTTTTTGACTATTTTTCCATCAGATTTTCTTATGTTGCATGCATATATTTTGTGTCCTACTTTACCACAGTTAAAGTATGTGACATATAAAATTATATGTAATGATGATGAACTAATATAAAGATTTTTTAAAAACTTTTCTTTCTTATTAAGATTGAAACCGATACCGACTTTATCATAGATGACTTTTTGACTGTTTAAAATCATTTATAATTTTTCTGAACTGCATGTAAATTTATCAACCAATGGTTTTAATTTGTTTACTTCAGTTTTTAGATTAGATTCTTTTCAAGTAATAATTTTTGTTTTGTAATATTTCATCTTTTCTTTGGTCAATGATACATTCTTATTTTTCATTATTTATATTTAGTACTATTTTTCTAAAATCATTAAGTAGTCATGAATGCATCTTGGAGTTCTTCAAATATAAAATCTATAGATTGTTCAGCAATTATCTCTTCATCTTATGCCATGAGACACAAGCTCACAACATCTTGAGCTTCTTCATCTGAGAAGGAATCATTATTGTCACTCCATGTTGCTATCATAGACTTTTTCTTAGATTTTTTGAAGGTTTTCTTGAGAGTTGGATAGTCAGCCTTGACATAGCCTGATTTTTTTGTATTCATGACATAGTGGCTGCTCCCTATTCTTTTCTTTATCTTTACTTGATTCACCTTTGACTGGTGGTCTTTTCTTGAATTCTTGCCTTCTTCTCCTCATGAATTTCTTAAATTTTTTTGTAATAAGGGCTATGTCCTCGTCATCATCATCTTCGATGACTCCTCAACTTCTTCATCATTTGCTGCAGTTTTGAAGGCAATAGTCTTTTTCTTTCATCCTTCATCTTCATTGTACTGCTTTATTGTCAGTTCATACATCATCAAGGATCCAATCAGCTCTTCTAAGGGTAGTACGTTTAAGTCTTTTGCCTCCTGAATTGCTGTGACTTTTGCTTCCTAAGAGTTTGGTAAAGATCTAAGAAATTTTCTTACCAAATCACTGTTAGAATAAGCTCTACCAAACTTTTTAATCCATTGATAATATCAGTGAAGAGTGTGAATATTTTAGTGATTGTTTCACTAGATTTCATTTTGAAAAGCTGATATTGATGCACAAGTATATTAATTTTTGATTCTTTTACTTGATTTGTACCTTCATAGGTTACTTCAAGTCTATCTCAAATTTTTTTTGCTAATTTGCATGTGAAAATTTGGTTAAACTCATTTGCATCCAAGACATAATATAAAACATTCATAGCCTTGGTATTTAGATGAATTACCTTTTGTCATCTTCATTCCAATCCTTTTTAGATTTAGAATACTAATGCCATCGACTACAATGATGGGTGTGTGCGGCTCATTGATTATGACACTCCATATATCATAATCAAGAGTTTGGATGAAAATTTTTATGTGAGCTTTCAATATGTATAGTTTGTGCTATTGAAAAGTGACGATCTATTTATGGATTACCTTTCGGCAAGTGAATTGCTCAATTTTATTACCATAATCTTTTTTCCTTAATCATTAGATCAATATCTCACTGAGATCCAAGCTCTGATACTACCTGTTGCTCAGCTAGACAATCTAAGAGTGGGGGTGAATTGGATTATTAAAAAATTTTAACTAAGTAGTACAAACTTGCAGTGAATAAAAGATAAGCTGAGAGCAAATGAAATAAATAAGGCAACAAGCATATAAACACAGTAGATTTATAGTGGTTCGTTGCACATCAAGCACCTACATCCGGTCTCCAAGTGATTTCTTAGAATTTACTATAATCGACTTGATTACAATGTGTTTATTTTGACCAGACTTACAAATAAACTCAATTGATTTTAACATAGGTCAATCCATCAAAACCTTTAGTCCCAAACCAATCCCAAGTTTGGAACAATCTAACCCAACAAGTTTTAGCCCCCATCGAAACTATTATAGAAATTTATGTAGTGTAAATAGTACAATAATTTTGAACCATTTTAATTGTTGATTTGTTGTTATGGAAGCTCTCTTGAAGAAGCTTTGAATGCCAGTAGTAAATGCACTTTGCTTCTCCTTGATTGCACTCAAAAAAATCAAGAGATATTTAATTTGAAGTTGGTGAACTTAAAAGAATAATGTCCTATAAACCAATCGCATGGAGATGCGAAAGAATTTTTTTTATTTTTTTCTACTTATTTGCATGACATTAGTTATTTTTATTTATAAGGTATTATGTTTTATCATTTGCTACATCATATTTTTATGATTATGATAAATCTCATAGATTATGGTAATGATTTTAGGGTCATGATGAGATCATACCAGTGAGACCTAAAATCTTGATAGTCCCAATCTATAATATTTTTAGTCGTTGGATTATCAGTCGGAGATCGATGATACGATAAAACTGATACATCTTATATGCTCAATAGAGAGGGTGGTTGATCTTACAATCACTTATGTAGTGACATTAATACAAGGATGTAGGTGCTTATTAGAGAATGAGTTTACTGAACTGACCCACAAAAAAATATCTGATGGAGCCTTACAGCATGTCAATAGATGATTCTTCAGTGAGAGTGGTACATATGATCCTTTGACCTGAGATCACCATGGTACCTTGTGTACATGGATCATTACTTTGGTTTATTCTCTAGCATACCACTTTGAGATTGTGTAATATTCTGGTATGGTAAGTATGCATGGGTTGTGAGTGGTCATAAGAATCGATCACTCTTTATAGGAGAGAACATCCTATGTGATCTCATAGGATGATGACTCTGAGAGTCTCTGATCAGAGCAGGGATGAATAGTAGAAAAGATTTCTACTGGTTCATCAATTGAGTCATCATTATCAGATCGAGATGCATATGAATAGGTATTTAGATTTGACATATTTTCATACCCATAGTTTTTTGAGATATTGTGTGATCGAAGGATTGAATTGCATGGTAACTCACCATGAAAGATAATTTTGATATTTTTATTAAATTTTAAATTTTTGGATAGTCATGACACGTTGTTAGACGTCAATCTTAACTTGTGGACTCATCAAAATTAAAAAAAATTAATTCAAAAATTAATTAGGAAGAGTCCTAGTTGATTGGGACTCTTGAACTAACTTAATCCAATCAATTAGGATTACGTTCAGAGTTTTGGTCCACTATTGGCTAGATTCAGAACCCAATGGATCACACACAATAAGAATTTGATTTTGATCCAATCTATTTCAATTTATTATAAATTTAATGGGTTAATTAAATTGCTAGTACATGAGTTAACCCAAGTTTTCAATTGGATTCAGTGCAAATATGTTTGTGCTAACTCTTTGCTTGTTGTCTTGACCTAATGTGATTAGGTTTGAACCATCTATTTATTAGTTGGTTTATCTGATTTTTATAGAAGTGTTCCATATAGTTTAAACTATCTCCACACCAAAACCACATGCCAAAATATTTGGCACGCCCAAAATAAATGATAATGAGAAGGAAGAGTCCTTCTCATTTACTCCTCTTAATTTTATTACCAAGTTCCACTCGTTCCCTATTTTTGTGTGCCATCTGATGGTGCCTTAGGATTTGTGGGTGTCGAAGAGGAGGAGTCCTTCTCTAAGAAGAAACTCCATGCCATATTTAGTTTGGATGCCACCTTATTTTTGGACGATGAAATGGAAGAGTCCATTTCACTTTGGACTCTTAATTTTTCTCTTTTCCATGCGTTTCTTTTACTCCACGCACCATGAGATGGCTCCTGGAGATGTGTTGGTGCAAAAGTGGAGGAGTCCTTCTACTTGAAGGCTCTTCCACACCTAGAACTTCTATATGAAGAATTTATTCTTTGTGGAAGATTAGGGGATAATGCGTGGGATTTATTTGGGCCAAACATTTTTCTTCTCCCATTGCTCTTAATTATTACATGCCAATTTTTATGGGACCAGAGAAGGAAGAGTCCTTCTACTCCTAGACTTCCTCACATGCCATTTTAATGTGTTATTTTATTTTTATCGTGTGGAGAAGTTGGGATGCCAAAAGTTGGCATCCCTTGGAGATGATGTGGCACCCCTTTGTTACCTATTTAAATGGGGTGCTACACCTTGGCTCCACACCCAATTTTGGATGAGAGTTGGCATGAGAATGAGGAGGAAAAGGTGGGAAAATGTCTAGAAAAAGATAAGAAAAAAGAGGAAGAAAAATGGAAAGAAAAGGGAGAGAGGAAAAGGAAAGCATGAGGTGCTTGTCCTAAAATCAGTTTGTTCAAGTGTTGAACATCTAATTTAATTTTTATGTGGTGTGATCTTTTAGAAAAGGATTCCTAAAGAGATCTTAGTGAAGGTCATGAAGGCATACGAGCAATGGTGCAATTAGTTCTTGTGAAGGACGGATGGCAACAAGCTTGCGAAAAAGACTACAGCACCATAACAAGTTGGGAAGGGCCCTGATCAGTCCCATGTGAATTACCGTTAGAGGGCTTTTGCTTTGGAGTCTCATAGAGATATCAAGATTACCAATTTATGATCTTCATGATTGTATATGACTTCTGATTTTCTCATGTTATGCATATTTTTGATATTTGATTGTAATCATCAAGAGATTCCTAGGGCTTTGGTGTTCCGATAGACTAATTTAAATGTTAAACTTTATTTTTAATAGTTGAATGCATATAAAAATTTTTAAAATTCATATTTTACTGCATCATTAAAATTTAACAGTGGTATCAGAGCCACCCTTGATTGATTCAATCAAATTTCATATTATTTTTCTGATATATATTAGATCCAGTTCAAACTATGTCAAAATCAGATTTCCTGATTGATGTTTAATTGATGTTCTTGATATATTTTTGTTTATGATAAAGTGTTATCAATCTATGTTCAAATTTTGGATATGAAATTTCATAGTCTTTAGACTTGTGTGACAAGTTTAGATGAGATCTCATAATCTAATTTTCGATGGAATTGAAATCCAGTGCATATGATGCGCGGAGCCCTGGAATGCTACATATAGATATAGATTGCCAGGACTTTAGATTTTTGTATTTGATGCATTTACCTAAGATCCAAAGGCTAACCACCATGTTATTGGACACCCAACATTATGGGTCGACCATCTTGGTTGTAGCCTGAGGCATGTGTGGAGCCGAAATAATTTGGTCATAGAAAGAAAGCATCAGACATGGATTAGGATTTTTACAGATAGATTTGTTTAACTATAATTCATTATTCTAATATGATTAAAATTAATGATTATAGATTAAATCAAAATCATAATTCTAATTTGATTAGAAATTATATTTTAATTTAGGTTGATCTAATTGTCATTGACCTAATTTGATTAAGGTTTGAGTCGTAGTTGACCGAATCTATGATTAATCTAATTGAATTAGGGTTAACTTTTGAATTGATCAACTCAACTCAAGTGAATGACAAATGATTGACTTAAAATTAATATTTGGGTCAAGGGTTGAACCCGAATTGAAAATCCTAGATGGGTCCTATGCCCGTATATTTAAATATCTTTGTTGACATGTGTATAAATGATATCACAATAAAAATAACATGAGTAGTTTATTATTATAATATTTTATAATTATTATAAAATATTTGTTGAGCAGTTATAGACTATAATATATCCATGTGATGGATGTTTACATGAATACTTCCATGTTAGCTAATTATATAAATGCATCCGCAAGAGTTGCCATTGGGGCTGGGTGCCCCTGATGCATTGTATTATCAGTTGAACATTATTTTTCTATATTTTCAATTGTTGATTGAGATTTTTACATATCGATGTAAAATAATAATGTTGGGTATAAAATATCCACAGTCGAAATCCTCAGCGGAATCGACTACGAACAGGACAGCTCCGCCCGGACTCCTACGGGAGCCGGGCTCCGCCGTCGACATCGACTACAGGACAACTCCGCCCGGACTCCTACGGGAGCTGGGCTCCGCCGCCGACATCGACTACAGGACAGCTCCGCCCGGGCTCCTACGGGAGCCGGGCTCCACCGCCGACATCGACTACAGGACAGTTTCGCCCGGACTCCTACGGGAGCCGGGCTCCACCGCCGACATCGACTACAGGACAGCTCCGCCCGGACTCCTACGGGAGCCGGGCTCCGTCCTCAGCGTCGACCGCTGGTAAGTCTCATCCGGACTCCTACGGGAGCCAGACTTCGCCTTTGACTTTAATTGCAGGAAGACTCCGCCCGGACTCCTACGGGAGTCGGGCTTTGTCCTCAGCTCCAACAGCTGCCAGTAGCCTCCGTCCGGACTCCTACAGGAGCCGGACTCTGCCAACAACGTCAACTGCAAGCGGACTCCTACGGGAGCCGGACCTCTCCTTCGACTCTAATCACAGGAGGACTTCGTCCGGGCTCCTACGAGAGCCGGACTCCGTCCTCAACTTCAACGGCTACAGACAGACTATGTCTGGACTCCGTCCGGACCCCCACGGGAGCCGGGCTCCACCCACGACCCCAATCGCAAGGAGGACTCCGCCCGGATCCATACGAGGGCCGAACTCCAACCGCTGCCGAGCTTCAGCCGGCAGATCTGCACTCCCAGGCCACAATCACGGCCACGATCCTGCTCCACTTCCTGCGGCGAACTCCGTGCAGCTCCATCACTCCCTGACAGGCCGCAGTAACGGTCGCAACACTGCTCCACTCTCTGCGGCGGATCCCGCGCCCACGCGGCTCCATTACTGCCTGACAGGCCACGATAAACGGCCGTGATCCTGCTCCACCTCCTGCAGCAGATATCGCACGATTCTCCAATCCGCTGGCAAGACGCCGCAGTATCTGCATCCCACTTCCCACGGCAGATTCCACGTGGCATGCCCCAGTGATGGCCACGGCTCTGCTCCACTACTCTTCGCAGTAGATTCCTCCTGACTAAGGGCGGCCCACTACCTGGCGGTTACAAACGTCGCCATCAATCCGTTACCTCCCCCGCCTATAAAAGGGGGACCCAGATACGTTATTCTCTAAGCTCATTTCTTATCTCAAAACTCTGCTAAGTTCTCTGTTCGAGTACTCCATTCTTGTTGAGGCAGAGAGCTGACTTGAGCGTTGGAGGGTCTTGCCGGAGCAACCCCACCTCCGGTTTAGACTTCCTTTGCAGGTCCCGACGGCGACCGCGGCTTCTCCGACTCCAGCTTCTCCGGCGCAAGCAGATTTTTGCACCAACAGGATTGGCGCTAGAGGAAGGGCTGTGTCTTCGCAGCACCCTTGTTCTTAAAGGAGTGTTCAACGGAGCCGTCTCCGACCGTCTCCCCGTCACCCACTCCTAATCTTCCCCCGCGAGATCGACACTCGATGCCTCCGCGCAAGGCGTCCACCCGGCGGTCCACGGCCTCCGCGGCCAGATCTCAGGCTCCGGCCTCCCCTCCAGTTTCTCAGCCTCCTCCTCCTCCCCCTCCGACGGCGGCGGTCGGCGCGGAGCAATTTGACTTGCTGGCACAGCAGGTCAGAGGCCTCGTCGAAGCCGTACAAGCAATGCAGCAACAGCAACCGCAGGCGTCGGCGCATCCGGAAGGGGCATCTCCAGAATGCCAGAACCCGACGGCGGGGCGGGCCACCTGGGCCAGCCGCCCCGTCCTTCCCGGGAAAACAAATCCGAGGGTAGAGAGCCCTCAATCGGATCACGACTCCACCCCTAGAAGATCCCTGCCCCCATTCTACCAAAGGACCCTCGAGATTCGAAGTCGAGAGGAATTCCTGGACCGGAGGCTCCAGGAGATGAACCGATGGATTGAAGAACTCCGCCACGCACCCCCCGCTTATGGTGAGGATATTTGCACTGACCCTCCCTTCTCCCAAATGATCATGCAGGAACCGATCCCGTCAAACTTCAAGCTTCCCCAGTTCGAAAGCTACGACGGGACTTCGGACCCGGTTGATCATTTGGAGGCCTTCCGGACGATGATGCTGCTTCACGGCGCTCCTGACGCCATCTTATGTCGGGCTTTCCCGTCTACTTTGAAGGAAGCAGCGAGGGACTGGTACTCGGCTTTGAAGCCGGGTACCATCTTTTCCTTCGATCAAATGAGCCACCAATTTGTGGCCCATTTTGTCAGCAGCCGACGTCCCCGGAAGGGTTCGGAGTCCCTCATCAACATCAAGCAGAGGGAAGGGGAGTCCATACGGGCCTACGTCAACCGCTTTAACATCGCGGCGTTGGAGGTCCGGAACTTGGACCAGTCAGTTGCCATGGCCGCCCTGAAAGGTGGCCTTCAGAAGAATGATCTTTTGTACTCCCTGGAGAAGAAGTACCCCAGGGATTTTCCCGATTTACTAGCTCGGGCTGAAGGATACGCCCGAGCGGAAGAAGCCTTCAAAATGAAGGACGAAGAAATAGCAAGGGAGCGTCAAGCGGGAGATTCGAGTAAGCCCGCAGTTGAGAAAAGGCCAAAGGAAGCCCGGTCGCGTTCCCGATCCCCTCCTGGACATAAGCGCGCCCATACTCCACCCCGGGCACGCAGGCAGAGAAGCCCGGACCGCGGGGTTCGGCGGGGCTCCCCACCAGGGAGATTTCGCAACTACGCCCCCCTCAGCGCCTCGAAGGCCCAGGTATTAATGGAGGTCAGGGAGCAGCTCCCTAGGCCGGAGAGGATGCGCAAACATCCCGGGAAGCGTAACCCCAACAAGTTCTGCCTCTACCACCGCGACCACGGCCACGACACCGAAGAATGCATCCAGCTCCAGGACGAGATCGAGGAGCTCATTCGGCGAGGTCGACTCGATAGATTCATCCGCCGCAGGCCTGAGGGTAGAGGAGACCGGCCAAGAGCCCTCCCACAGCCTGAACCGCAGAAAAGGGAGGAGCAACTCGGGGACCGGCCTCCCATCGGGACCATCGACTCCATCACCGGAGGGCCTCAAGGAGGAGCGAAAAAACTGTAAATGTATCACTTACGATTTCACCTTGAATCTAATTTTCTTTCTACCTAACGTGCTCTTCCCACCTGGCATGGATTTGTTACGACTGGATACGACCCCTCCAAAAACCACAGCCATGTCAGGAACAGGAGGAGAACCTCGTCCTGACATGAGCAAAGTCAAAGGCCCGATTCTTTTAGACCGGATGGGGGGAGAGGCCTTACAACGCCCCAATGTGCCCCCACAGCCCTGTTAGGGACAGGAGGAGAACCTCGCCCTAACTTGAGCAAAGTCAAAGGCCCGATTCTTTTAGACCGGATGGGGGAGAGGCCTTACAACGCCCCAATGTGCCCCCACAGCCCTGTTAGGGACAGGAGGAGAACCTCGTCCTAACTTGAGCAAAGTCAAAGGTCCGGTTCTTTTAGACCGGATGGGGGAGAGGCCTTACAACGCCCTAATGTGCCCCCACAGCCCTGTTAGGGACAGGAGGAAAATCTCGCCCTAACTTGAGCGAAGTCAAAGGTCCGGTTCTTTTAGACCGGATGGGGGGAGAGGCCTTACAATGCCCTAATGTGCCCCCACAGCCATGTCAGGAACAGGAGGAGAACCTCGTCCTGACATGAGCAAAGTCGGAGACCCGGTTCTTTTAGACCGGATGGGGGAGAGGCCTTACAGCGTCCTAACGCGCCCCCACAAACCAGGCTGGTAACGAGAGGAGAACCTCACGCCAGCTTGAGCAAAATGGAAGGCCCGGGCTCCTACGAGAGCCAGGTTCCGTCCACAACACCGAGGAAGACTTCACCCGGACTCCTACAGGAGCCAGGTTCCAACGCCAAGGAAGACTTCACCCGGACTCCTACGGGAGTCGGGTTCCGACTACAAGGAAGACTTCACCCGGACTCCTACGGGAGCTAGGTTCCGACTACAAGGAAGACTTCACCCGGACTCCTACGGGAGCCGGGTTCCGCCTACAAGGAAGACTTCACCCGGACTCCTACGGGAGCCGGATTCCGACTACAAGGAAGACTCCACCTGGACTCCTACGGGAGCCGGGTTCCAATGCCAGGGAAGACTTCACCCGGACTCCTACGGGAGCCAGGTTCCGCCTACAAGGAAGACTTCACCCGGACTCCTACGGGAGTCGGGTTCTGACTACAAGGAAGACTCCACCCGGACTCCTACGGGAGCCGGGTTCCAATGCCAGGGAATACTTCACCCGGATTCCTACGGGAGCCGGGTTTCGACTACAAGGAAGACTTCACCCGGACTCCTACGGGAGCCGGGTTCCGCCTACAAGGAAGACTTCACCCGGACTCCTACGGGAGCCGGTTTCAACTACAAGGAAGACTCCACCCGGACTCCTACGGGAGCCGGGTTCCAATGCCAGGAAGACTTCACCCGGACTCCTACGGGAGCCGGGTTCCACTACAAGGAAGACTTCACCCGGACTCCTACGGGAGCCGGGTTCCGACTACAAGGAAGACTTCACCCGGACTCCTACGGGAGCCGGGTTCCGCTACAAGGAAGACTTCACCCGGACTCCTACGGGAGCCGGGTTCCGACTACAAGGAAGACTCACCCGACTCCTACGGGAGCCGGGTTCCACTCAAGGAAGACTTCACCCGGACTCCTACGGGAGCCGGGTTCTGACTACAAGGAAGACTTCACCCGGACTCCTACGGGAGCCGGGTTCCGACTACAAGGAAGACTTCACCCGGACTCCTACGGGAGCCGGGTTCCACTACAAGGAAGACTTCACCCGGACTCCTACGGGAGCCGGGTTCCGACTACAAGGAAGACTTCACCCGGACTCCTACGGGAGCCGGGTTCGCCTACAAGGAAGACTTCACCCGGACTCCTACGGGAGCCGGGTTCCGACTACAAGGAAGACTTCACCCGGACTCCTACGGGAGCCGGGTTCCGACTACAAGGAAGACTTCACCCGGACTCCTACGGGAGCGGGTTCCGACTACAAGGAAGACTCCACCCGGACTCCTAGGGAGCCGGGTTCCATGCCAGGAAGACTTCACCCGGACTCCTACGGGAGCCGGGTTCCGCCTACAAGGAAGACTTCACCCGGACTCCTACGGGAGCCGGGTTCCGACTACAAGGAAGACTCCATCCGGACTCCTACGGGAGCCGGGTTCCAATGCCAGGGAAGACTTCACCCGGACTCCTACGGGAGCCGGGTTTCGACTACAAGGAAGACTTCACCCGGACTCCTACGGGAGCCGGGTTCCGACTATAAGGAAGACTCCACCCGGACTCCTACGGGAGCCGGGTTCCAATGCCAGGGAAGACTTCACCCGGACTCCTACGGGAGCCGGGTTCCGACTACAAGGAAGACTCCACCCGGACTCCTACGGGAGTCGGGTTCCGCCTACAAGGAAGACTTCGCCCGGACTCCTACGGGAGCCGGGCTCCAGCCACGACTTCTGCAGTGGGGGTTAATGGTGGCGAAACCCGGCCGCCTAACAAGATCGGATGAAGGGAAAAAGCCCCCACCCCCCGACGACGTCTACATCAAACAAGTCAAACGACAGGAAAGATTCAGCAGACAACAATATTAGTGCAGCGCGTAGACGAGGTAACGCAAAATGCTCTTTTCATTTCATTTTTGATATGCACACTACAAGGCCAGGACGGCCAAGGAAAGAAGGGCAAAACGACAAAAAAAAATAACTACATGATAAGACAGAAAGACAAGAACTCTAAGAAAGCCCTGCTCCCTCCGGTCTAGAGTTATCTGTTTCGTCCCTTAACCAGGACTGCCTCAGGTTCTCTATTGCTTCTTCTAGTTCTTCCCTCTTCCGCAGCGCATCCTGGAGCGTCCGACGAAGTTGCTGGCTCTCAGCCTCCGCTTCTCGATGCCTCTTCCGCAAACTTCGGACTCCGCCTCCGCATCTGCGACGGCCTGCCGCTCAAGTGCCAGTTGGATCTTCACTTGTTGCAGCTCGGCTGTCTTCTCCCCGAGGGAGACAGAAATCCCTTCAACAGTACTTCTCAGGGCTTGGAGCTCTTCAGAATCTTGGGCGGAAGTAAGCTGCGCCCTATTAGCCAGCTGCCTCTGGAGACGAATGACTTCGTCAGCCGCCGTCCGGAATCTCCCTTTATACTCTTCCACTTGCCGGCGCCAGCTGGCCCGCTGCACGTCGTGGCTCATCTCGGCGTCTTGAAGCTGCTTCTGAAGGTCGGAGACCTTCTGCGACCACTTCTGTCCATCATCAACCCGGGCCAAGAGCCGGGATGAGTTTCCTTCTAGCTGGTCGATCTTTCTCTTCGCAGCTGACAGTTCCACCTTAAGGGTGCTGATCCTGGCTTCTTGAGCCCAAATTCGGTCGCTGGTACTCTTCTTGTATTCCTCGAGCTCCTTTGTGAAGTTCGCCTTCCTCCGGCTGTAATCCATGATCGCCTTCACATGGAGACTCCGAAAGTGGGCGGCCTCAGCGGCGGCTTCAGAATGGCCTTCTCTTGATTTGTGGAGCTCGCCTTCCGTCTTCTTTAACTTCTTCGTCAGGTGAAGGACCTCCTTTTTCAACCGCTGGATTGTCGATTTCAGCGGGACCCCCAGGGGCAAGGGGAGTGCTTCAGCAGGGCACTACCATCGAAAGGTGAAAGCATCAAAGAACGGCTCATTGCAAGGAGAAAAGCAGAAAGAAGGAGGAGGGGGAAGGAGAAGCCATCCACAACAAGAAATTCGACTTTATTGATTGAATAATTTTGAAGACAAACAGAAAGGAAATATGGCGACAAAATAAGGGCACAAGGTCAGAGGTCTCAGACCTCAGGGGCGGGAGGTGGTGAACTCGACGCAAGGGGTGCGACCGCGGTGGCGGCGGACGAGGGGCCGGCCTCGTCTTCAGACTCCTCGAGAAAGTCGAGGTCGAGTTCGGGAAATTTGCTGGCCACCTTCTCTTGGCAGAGCTCGAACCCCTTGGTGAACGCCTCCTGGCCGAACTGGACATTCAGGTCCCTCATCTCCGCGGAGGCCTTGAATTCCTCCACCGTAAGGGCCCTGGCCTCCGAGACTAGAATCGGAGTTTGCTCGACCAAATGGGCGACCTCGGCCTCCGCCTTCCTCGCCGACTCCTCCAAGATCCGTCTCTCCTCTTCCCGGGCTTGCCTCTCTCTTTCCAGGGCCTCCTGGAGGGCGACTACTTCGGCCGTCTTCGCTTGGAGGCGAGCAACCTCGGCTTGGCAGCGTTCCTCCGCCTGAAGAAGGTCCCTCCTCATGCGGCTCGTCGCCTCGACATAGGCGAAGAGCTGGTACCCAATCTGCAAGGACGGATAGAGAATTACGACAAAGGCCGAGTGACCGTGTAAATAAATATCCGCTTACCTCGAGGAAGGACCCCAAAGAGTCCCAAGCCCGCTGCTCAGGATCGGCGTGGTCGATCCTCTCCACGATGTCGGACAGGATGCAGCCATCGAGCAGCCGCCTGATCAAGTCCCTATCGTTGAAGGGATTCTCCGATCCCTCCTCGGAGCAGACGGACTCGTCTACAGCAGCTCGGTGGCTACTCACCCTGCGAGCCACCGATTTCCTCCTCCTCCCCGCGGCGGGCGCCTCCGTGGGACGAACCCTCGAAGCGGGGGCCCCAGTCGGCGGGCTCCTCGAGGAGGCCCGGGGGCCACTGGCTCGGCATCTGAAGGAATGTCGATGGCCGGGGTCACCTGGACGGGCGCAACCAAGCTCGTCTCCTCCGCCCTGGCCCTCTTCGCCGATCCGGAGGCCGCCACGCCCTTTCTCTTCTGAGCTCTCATGCCCCTGGCGAGCATCCGCGCTGCTTCGGCGTCCATTGCTAAAAAAAAAAAAATGATGAGAAAAGAAAAAAGGAGAAGGAAGGAGAAAAAAGGGAAAAAGAAGCAACACCGATCAATCAAGAGTCAAAAAAAAAAAAAAAAAAAGAGAAAGAAAAAGAAGAGAGTGGGAAGGAAAAAGAGGTAAAGAGAAGAAGAAGAGGAAGGCAAGAAAAGAAAAGATAAGATGAATACTCGCTGGATCCTGAGGGCTCAGGCCGATGTTGAAAAGAAGCTGCTCCCTCAGAAGATTAGGAAGGGAAGGAGCGGGATAAGTTAGAAGCTTCTGGGCGGCCTGGAGGTCGTCCTCCCCCAGGCTGGGAGCCCGGCGGACGGAATCCCTCAGAGAACCCCAAGGGGGCAGGCCCAGTTCCAGGGTCAGGCAGTGGACGAAGAGGTATTTCCCCTTTCAATTGTGAATCGAAGAAGAGGCGCCCTTCAGCAACCCCTTCTTACCAAACTGGGGGGAGAAGTACCACCAGTCCTTCGCCGAAGGATGGCGTTTGAAGGTATAAAAATGCCTAAACAAGGAGAGGGACGGCTGAACCTCGACTATGTGGCAGAGGGAGAGAAATCCTATCAAAAACCTAAAGGAATTCGGGGCCACGGAAGCGAGAGAAATGTCCAAGAAGCGGAAGAAGGCAGCGACAAAGGCAGGAAGCGGAAGCCGGAGTCCGGCACGGAATGCTTCCTGATACAAACAGAAGCGACCGGGAGGAGGACTGCTGGCCCGGTCAGAGGGACCAGGTAGCTCCAGGTCGTACTCCGGAGGAACCCCATACTGAACCCTTATCAGAAGGAGTTCCTCCGAAGTCGACGAACATGGAATAACGCCCGGTACGAAAATCGGGCGAGGCCCAGCCCCGGACGTGGGTTCGTCCGCAGAGACAGGGACCTGGGGGTTTGAAGCAGAAGAACTCTCAGAACTGCCGGGAGCAGAAGAGCCAGAGGACATTTTGAGTAGTTTCGAAGGGAGGATCTAAAGGACCCTAAAAAGACGGACCGAAAGGGGAACGAGAGGCCGAAGGCTAACTCGGAGGGACGCGCAAAAGTAATGATGAGGGGAGAAGCCCCTAGGTGGTGAGAGGAAGGTTGGCACTAACCTATATTACTCTGAGGGACCTGGGGGATGAGAAACGGGAGGCGCCTACGGCTCGAGAAGACGATCACTAAAGCAGGGCTCTCGAAGAGAAGACAGACACCAGCGAAAACTCAGGAATGGAGTAGGACGCCTAAAGGAGAGAGGACGGGTTTAAATAGACCCTGGGATCCGATGCCATAATGATCGCGAATCCCCCAGGCCGGTCCGCATCCGACACGTGTCCCACTCCCCCTGGCAAACGGCAAAAAGCGGCTGACGGTTGGCAGGATCATAATTGCATCGTACCTAGGCCAGAGTACCTACGGGATTTTCGAAGCATCCCCTCGTACCGCTTCAATTCGAAAAGACTCCGGCACGCGCACATTTAATGCCAAAATATCCGGAGGCGGCAGTGCGCAGGATTCGAAGGGACGGTTTCGGCTGTGCCCATCTCTCTCTCTGTACTTCCTTCGTTTGAAAGTCAAACTCGGAAGTAGGGGGACTGGTGTTGGGTATAAAATACCCACAGCCGAAATCCTCAGCGAAATCGACTACGAACAGGACAGCTCCGCCCGGACTCCTATGGGAGCCGGGCTCCACCGCCGACATCGACTACAGGACAGCTCCGCCCGGACTCCTACGGGAGCCGGGCTCCGCCGCCGACATCGACTACAGGACAGCTCCGCCCGGGCTCCTACGGGAGTCGGGCTCCACCGCCGACATCGACTACAGGACAGTTTCGCCCGGACTCCTACGGGAGCCGGGCTCCGCCGCCGACATCGACTACAGGACAGCTCCGCCCGGACTCCTACGGGAGCCGGGCTCCGTCCTCAGCGTCGACCGCTGGTAAGTCTCGTCCGGACTCCTACGGGAGCCAGACTTCGCCTTTGACTTTAATTGCAGGAAGACTCCGCCCGGACTCCTACGGGAGTCGGGCTTTGTCCTCAGCTCCAACAGCTGCCAGTAGCCTCCGTCCGGACTCCTACAAGAGCCGGACTCTGCCAACAACGTCAACTGCAAGCGGACTCCTATGGGAGCCGGACCTCTCCTTCGACTCTAATCACAGGAGGACTTCGTCCGGGCTCCTACGAGAGCCGGACTCCGTCCTCAACTTCAACGGCTACAGACAGACTATGTCCGGACTCCGTCCGGACCCCCACGGGAGCCGGGCTCCACCCACGACCCCAATCACAAGGAGGACTCCGCCCGGATCCATACGAGGGCCGAACTCCAACCGCTGCCAAGCTTCAGCCGGCAGATCTGCACTCCCAGGCCACAATCACGGCCACGATCCTGCTCCACTTCCTGCGGCGAACTCCGCGCAGCTCCATCACTCCCTGACAGGCCGCAGTAACGGTCGCAACACTGCTCCACTCTCTGCGGTGGATCCCGCACCCACGCGGCTCCATTACTGCCTGACAGGCCATGATAAATGGCCGCGATCCTGCTCCACCTCCTGCAGCAGATATCGCACGATTCTTCCATCCTCTGGCAAGATGCCGCAGCATCTGCATCCCACTTCCCACGGCAGATTCCACGTGGCACGCCCCAGTGATGGCCACGGCTCCGCTCCACTACTCTTCGCAGTAGATTCCTCCTGACTAAGGGCGGCCCACTACCTGGCGGTTACAAACGTCGCCATCAATCCGTTACCTCCCCCGCCTATAAAAGGGGGACCCAGATACGTTATTCTCTAAGCTCATTTCTTATCTCAAAACTCTGCTAAATTCTCCATTCGAGTACTCCATTCTTGTTGAGGCAGAGAGCTGACTTGAGCATCGGAGGGTCTTGCCGGAGCAACCCCACCTCCGGTTTAGACTTCCTTTGCAGGTCCCGGCGGCGACCGCGGCTTCCCCGACTCCAGCTTCTCCGACGCAAGCAGATTTTTGCACTAACAAATAAAAAAAATTATTTAAGAACAGATAGAAATTATTTTTTTTTATTTTCAAATAAAGATCAAACATTCATGGTAGACTTTACAATGATGAAGATTGGACTATCAGACTTTTGGAGAGTAGATGCGCATTAAAATTGACCATGAGATAGTTCAATCTATAATACACCTAGAGTTAGACCCATAGATCATCCTGTGGCTCGGATGATTTTTTTAAAAGTCCATAACTATTTGTCTTCCTTTTTATATGCTCTTACATGCTGGTAGTTACAAATTAGAATTTACATAGCATATGATGTATGTATATATTTAGGATGTGCTTGAGACTTAAATCTCTTATTTAAATAATATTAAGTCATAATGGTGAAGTGTTAAGAACACTATCCATATTTTTCTTCATACTAAGCATGTATTATCTTAAGAACCATAGTAGGCTTGTTGTGCTATCCACAAGGCTTGTTGTGAGGACTGAGTTGATATTATCTTGGTGCATTATAAAACTAATCGTACTTAGCTCATACTAGGTCAATAGAGTATGTCAAAAATTATAATAAGTTTATTATACTATCCACAAGGTTTGCTATAGTGATTGCTATGACGTTGACTTAGTGATGCTTATAGCATATTCTGGAAGTGCTGTCTTGTTGTGCTATCCACAAGGATAGTATTATTCAGATATGACCATATAGGATGGAAGGGTATGACTTAACTAAAATACTATAATTTGTTGTGCTATCCACAAGGCTATAAGTATTTTAGATGCAAAAGTTATATTGAGAGTTGTATGAGATGCAATTAGTAAAAGTTACTTACCTTTAAACTTATAGGAGCTTGTTGTGCTATCCACAAGACTTTTTATGAGAAATTGAGATCTCAACCCCACTAAAAAACTTTATGATAAGATTTTTCGATTTCATACTTGAGGGCTATAAAATTTATTAAAATAGTGGAAGATACAATTAGATAAAAATCTCGTCTAACTTGTGCATGTTATCATGAGAAGTCCTTAGATGTTCTTATATACAAATTTGCATCTTTACTATCACTATATAGGATTATTTTAAATTGACCAAACTTCATAGAATAGTTGCGGAAAAGAAGGTAAAGAATGTCTTTATTAGGATATCTAATTTATTATTTCAGCAATAATGAATATTAGAATTAAATTGCAAGAGATATCTTGCAAGTGTGAAGCAAGAGAAGGATGCAAAAGTTGCATCTACTAATAATTTGTATGAGATACAAATTTATTATCATTGAGTGTTTCGGCTTTAAAATATTGGGTATATGATATCTTATATAGATTTTCCTTATGCAAAATATTGCTGGAACTATAAAGCTAAAGTAAGGTGACTACTTGCCTTTTATTACTGATGGATAGTCCATTCATGCTGAGGCTATAAGAACCTATATAACCTTCTAGCAAGGTTTAGGAACTAGTAGATCATTGTTATATGCCTGAATTTATCAAAAATATTATTTCAAATCTTTTACTAATATAGCATAGTTTTGAAATTAATGTAAAGAATAAAAGTTACTCTCATTTCGATAAATTTTAGGATTATGGTCTTATGTTTCTGTCACTCAATGATATTGTTCTTCATATTGATGAGAATAAAAAATAAATATGTGATGGTCACATATCTTAGGGCAAGCAAGATATTAGGACCTGAACATATGAATGTTCAAAGACTAATAATATCTCGATCCAGAGATTGACACTTCATATGTGATATGATGTATTCTCTAAAATGCTTCACAAATCTTATTGTCTTATTCTGAAAAATATCATAGAAATTATTGTATATGTTAGATATCATCAAAATCTGTTACAAGCACTCCATATGAGATATGAAAAAAGTAAAAGATAGGTTGACCAACTTATGTGAAAAATGCTGATGTACATAAGTTTTATACTAAAATAGGTTAATATTAGTTTATAGGTTATCCTAAGAGTAGTATGTAATACTACTTCTACCACACTACTTGATAAAAATATTTTGACAGTAGATATGCCATCTTTTAGGAAAAAAATTTTTAAGAAAAGAGACAATGGGAGGATAATTAAACTTGAGAAGTTCAAGACCTATGAACTATCCTATCATAACCTGTGGAATATCCACAAAATTGATCCTCAACCTGATGTACTCATTGATGAGGCACAATCATGAAACACACCTCCTCACCGAAGGTCAATCTGAGTATGTAATGTATCACTCAAATATGGTTTGTCATTGAGAATGATAATACACCATACATCATTGTGAATGATATTTTCTTGATCTATTCGAAAATTATCATGAGTAGAGACTCTGACCGATGGCTTGAAATCATGATTTTCGAAATGGACTTCCTATACATCAACTAAGTATGGACTTTGGTTGAAACACCTATGGGTACGATTCAATAAATTACTATCAGGAATGTCTATTTAGATTTTTGTTATTGCCACACTTCATCTAGAGAAGTTGTCTCTGGTGGGAAGGTAAATACATTCATGGATTCAAGCAAGCATTGAGGAGATGATACTTCTATTTTTTGATGAGATAGTCAAAATGTTTGACTTTATCAAATATAGATGAACCATGTATGTGTGCAAGAAGATTAGTGGGAGTCCACTAACTTCTTAGTTATGTATGTAAGTGACATACAGTATTTTGGAAAGGTAGTCCCAATATTGCACTCGGTCAATGACATACTTATCATAAAAGTTTTTATAGAATAGATTTGGGTTAAGCATCCAATATATTTAGCATCTATAAGGATAGATATAAGTGGATGTTAGGCTTGTCCTAGTCTAGGTACATAAAATTTATGTTGAAGAGGTTCAACATGAATGGGTGTAAAGAAGTTTACTTACCTATATATTCAATGTACCAAGCCTGATATGATTTATGTCTCATGCATAATCATTGATTTCAAACAGATCCATGATAGGATCTTTTGAAAACTGTGAAAAGTATTCTCAAAGTACTTGAGAAGTACTAGAGGAGCAGTGAATTGAAAAAGTTTCAAATGGCTAACTATATTTATTTCAATTAAATGTTGTTAGTAAAGATTGCTAAGGAAAATTGCCAAATGAAAGGTTCATCACTGAGTTGGGTATGGTCTCACTAAGAACCCACGCATATCCTAGACACTTTCACCTCATTCATGATATGATCATAAAATGAGTTAGTATTTAGAACATCATAATGAACTAATTTACTAAGGCTTACACAGCAGCAGTGTAATCATTACTCTGATTGCATGGATTCAAGTATAGGGGCGATTGACTTTAGTACAAGTGGGAGATTGAAAGAATAATGCCCTACAAGCCAATCGCATGGGGATGCGAAGGAATTTTTTTTTATTTTCTTGCTACTTATTTGTATGATATTAGTTATTTTTATTTATGATGTATTATGTTTTATCATTTGCTGCATCATATTTTTATGATTATGATAAATCTCATAGATTAGGACAACGATTTTAGGGCCATGATGAGATCATGCCAGTGAGATCTAAAATCTTGATAGCTTCAATCTAAAATATTCTTAATCGTTGGATCATCGAGTCGGAGATCGATGATATCGATAAGATTGGTACATCCTATGTATGTTCAATGGAGAGGATGGTTGATCTCACAATCACTTGTGTGGTGCAAGGATGTAGGTGCTCATTAGAGAATGAGTTTACTAAACTGACCCACAAAAGAATATCTGATGGAGCCTTACAACATATCAACAGATGGTTCTTCAGTGGGAGTGGTGCATGTGATTTTTTGACCTGAGATCATCATGGTACCTTGGGTACATGGATCCTTATTTTGATTTATTCCTTAGCACACCACTTTGAGATATGTGTAGAATATTCTGGGTATAGTGAAGTGTGCATAAAGGTTGGGAGTAGTCAATAAGGAATCGATCATTTCTTGTAGGAAGAGAGAACATCCTACGTGATCTCATAGGATGATGACTCTGAGAGTCTCTGGTCAGAGCAAAGATGAACAGTAGAAAAAAATTTTATTAGATCATCAACTGAGTCATCATCATCAGATCGACATACATATTGATAGGTATTTGAGTTTGATACATTTTCATACCCATGGCCTTTTCGGGATGTTGTGTGATCGAAGGATTGAATTGTACGATAACTCACCACGGAAGGATATTTTTGATATTTCTATCAAATTTTAAATCTTTTAAATAGTCATGATATATTGCTAGACATCAATCTTGACTCGTGGACTCATCAAAATTAAAAGAGTTCAATTCAAGAATCAATTAGGAAGAGTCCTAGTTGATTGGGACTTTTGAGCTAACCTAATCCAATCATATTAGGATTACGTTGAGAGTTTTGGTCCACTGCTGGCTAGATTTGGAACTCAATGAATCACACACAATAAAAATTTGATCTTGATCCAATCTATTTGAATTTATTATAAATTCAATGGGTTAATTAAATTGCTAGCACATGAATTAACCCAAGTTTTCAATTGGGTTCAGTGCAAATATGTTTGTGCTAACCCTTTGCTTGTTGCCTTGACTTAATGTGAATGGGTTTAAACCATCTATTTATTAGTTGGTTTATCTGATTTTTATGGAAGTATTCCATATGATTTAAATCATCTCCACGCCAAAACCACATACCAAAATATTTGGCACGCCTAAAATAAATGACGATGAGAAGGAAGAGTCCTTCTCATCTACTCCTCTTAATTTTATTATCAAGTTCCACTCGTTCCTTATTTTTGTGCGCCATCTGATGGTACCTTGGGATTTACGGGTGTGGAAGAGGAGAAGGAGTCCTTCTTTGAGAAGGAACTCCGTGCCATATTTAATTTGGACACCACCTTATTTTTGGGCGATGAAATGGAAGAGTCCATTTCACTTTGGACTCTTAATTCCTCTCTTTTCCATGCATTTTCTTTACTCCACATGCCATGAGATGGCTCCTGGAGATGTGTTGGTGCAGAAGTGGAGGAGTCCTTCTGCTTGAAGGCTCTTCCACACCTAGAACTTCTATATAAAGAATTTATTCTTTATGGAAGATTAGGGGATAATACGTGGGATTTATTTGCGCCAAATATTTTTCTTCTCCCATTGCTCTTAATTATTACATGCCAATTTTTATGGGACCAGAGAAGGAAGAGTCTTTCTACTCCTAGACTTCCTCACATGCCATTTTAATGTGGTATTTTATTTTTAACATGTGGAGAAGTTGGGATGCCAAAAGTTGGCATCCCTTGGAGATGATGTGGTGCCCCTTTGTTACCTATTTAAAGGGGGCGCTACACCTTGGTTCCACACCCAATTTTGGATGAGAGTTGGCATGAGAATGAGGAGGAAAAGGTGGGAAAAAGTCTGAAAAAAGATAAGGAAAAAGAGGAAAAAAAATGGAAAGAAAAGGGAGAGAAGAGAAGAAAAATATGAGATGCTTGTCCTAAAATCAGTTTGTTCAAGTGTTGAACATCTGATTTAATTTTAATGTGGTATGATCTTTTAGGAAAAAAATTTTAAAGAGGTCTTAGTAGAGGTCATGAAGGCATATAAGTAATGGTGCAACCAGTTCTTGTGAAGGACGGACGGCAGCAAGCTTGCGAAAAAGGCTGCAGCACCATGGCGAGTTGCGAAGGGCCCTGATCAGTCCCCCATGGATCACCGTTGGAGGGCTTCTACTTTGAAGTCTTGTGAAGATAACAAGATTATCAATTCATGGTCTTCATGATGGTATATGACTTCTGATCTTCTCATGTTATGCATACTTTTGATATTTGATTGTAATCATCAAGGGGTTCCTAGGACTTTTGTGTTCTGATAGACTAGTTTAAATGTTAAACTTTATTTTTAATAGTTGAATGCATATAAAAATTTTTAAAATTTATATTTCGCTACATCACTGAAATCCAACAAAACTCTCTTGAAAGTCAATGAATACTCAACAGTGCTCTTTACTTATGAATAGTGGTCCTTCTCTTTGTTCCTTGCTCTTCCTTTTAAGTCTTGGTCATTCCCTCCAAGTTCTGAGTGAATTGAATCCAAAACTAACCATTTTTTATCATTGGAGGTGGAAAATAACTGTTAGAATCAAGTTAGGATAAAACTGGACTTACTGCAGAACTAGCCATTATACTTCTCAGATATACTCGAGCCGACTCGAAATGGCCTCGAGTCAGCTCAGCTTGGATTCGAGCCTACTCTACTGCATTTCAAGTCTCTTCGACTACGATCTTCAAAAATATGGCATTCTGTTCCTCTACAAGAGCCGGCTCGGATTTTGATCGAGTCGGCTCCACTCTAAAAAATTCAAAAATCATCTTTCTATTCCACTGAGAGAGCCGGCTCGGATTAGGCTCGGATTTTGATCGAGCCAGCTCGATTCTTTGAATCTGAGTTAGCTTGGCTTTATGCCAAGCCAACATGCCAGTCCTTGTTCATGCCAGAGCTGGCTCAGTTCATAGATGAGTCAGCTCCAATTTTTCGTAAGGGCTTTTCTTAAGCCATTTATCATCGAAACTAATTTTACTTGACTCCATTGATCATCAATCATACTTAGAGCCTTCTAATGGTGTTTTTCTTAACAAGAACATTCTTTGACACACTTGAGAGATATTAATATTAATTTATACTCTAATATTTTATGATCATCAAAATCATTTCTAAGGTCAACAACACTAATTTTCCATCCAACTTTAGCAAACAAGCAAAACTTTATTTCAAAACCTTGTTACAGCATTTACAGATTTTTGCAATTTGTGTTCAGCAGCTTGTCTTCTAGAATTTGCCGTTGAGTTTCATGTTTCATGAGCATCTGGTCTTAGATGCACAACAAAAATTTTTTTTCGGCATGCTCTAGTCAACCCTAGCATCGAGAGCTTAGCCATCTCTAAGCCATTTTGACTATAGGATTTACAGTAGATTGTTCAGCAACTCATTCATGCAACTTCTGACATACTGAATAGGTACTGCATTTTCCCCACCGGTGTGCTCAATCTAGGATATGAGAACCCTCATGATTTGTTTGGTTACAAAACTTGGGAGGTATGCATGATATTCAAAACATCTTCCATTTCGTTCCTTCTATAAAATCCATATTCCCATGGCAAACAAGGCATCCAATCCTTTCTGTAAATGACGCATGGGTTCTTCATATCTCCAAGAGCACCACAGAATACATTGGATTTCTGGAAGATCCTTGAGGTAAAGATTTTGTAGAAGCAACGATCAGACTTTTCTTGAGAATGGACATTGGAGAAGCAGGTGATCTGCTATCTCTGAGCTTGAATTGCATTAGGTGCAGCTGTCCCTACCTTTCCACCCTCGCTTGACTAGGTTGGCTTTGGATAGGATTTTATCACGAAAGCTGAGGTATGTAAAGTATTTGATTTTTTTTGGCACTCTGATTTTCCAAACTATTCTGTTTATGTATGGTCTCACTCCACCATCCAAAAGGAACTGATAGCATTGTTTCATTGAAAACTCCTTGGTTGAGAGCCATTTCCATTCTATTGTGTTCAGACTAGTTGATATTTCAACTACCGACATCTCCTGTCTCAATTTTTGTTGATCCAGACAATCATTTAGTGGTAATGTGAGAGGCCAGCAATTCTTACCCATGAATAGGTTGTAAGCCTTCGCCACCATGATGTCCTTGTTGGATGAAAGGATGAACAAGTAAGGGAACATCTCTTTTAGAGGTTGGAGAAAAAGCTAGGAGTCATGCCAGAATGAGGTGTGTAATTTTTTTCCAACTCAAAATTTCACCAACATCTGAAATAATCCTTTTACTATTCCAACTTTCTTTCAGAACTCTGATAACTGCTGCAGGGTATCATCTTTAGTGATATTGGTTGATGTTGGTAGTAGCCTGCTTTCACCAATACACTCCAAGGGTTGAGAATAGATTCCACCACCATTTTCAAAAAAAGGCAAGTTGAATACTTTGAGGTTGATGATTCCGATTCCCCTAAGTTCCTTTGGTTGGCAAACTATGGACCAATTTAACAAACACCTACATGTATTGGTCCTTTCCTTCCCACTCCATAAGAATACTCGGCAAAGCCTATCCATCCTTTTGATAATGGCAGATGGTAGAATAAAATTCGACATCCAAAATATTATGATTTGTGTGATAACTGTATTAAGCAGTGTTAATCTTCCTACTATGGAGAGTAATCTACCTTTCTAGCCAGCCATTTTCTTCCTAATCTTCTCGATGAGTGGAGTCCAGTCATTTTTTATAAGTTTTCCAATAAATAGGGGCATTCTTAGATATGTAAGTGGAAAATCTGTGAATTTACGATCCAGGATCGCTGTTATCCGTAGGTTTCTATGCTCTTTCTGAATGCCAATATGTAGAACCATAGATTTTTTGAAGTTGATTTTTAACCCTAAGAGTAATTCAAAGGAGTAGAGTATGAACTTTAGAAAGGTAATGTGTTTTCTAAGCATGTCAATAAAGATCTGAGTGTCATCTGCAAATTGGAGGTTTTGAAAATGTCTGGTTATCTCCCTAGTGTCGATGCCTTCAACCATTTGATGATCTGCAACTATTTTGAGAATCCGATCTAATGTGTCTACTACTAGAATAAATAGCTGGGGTGATAATGGATCTCCTTGTCATAACACTTTGTGGTGCCTAAAAGATTTTTTCAGAATACCATTGACTATTATCAAGGATTTAGTTGTGGAAATAATGTCTAGTATCCATAGGCCCGCACCATCTGTCACCATATTCTCTCACTTTCAAGAGATCAAGGAGGAAAGGCCATGCCACACTATCAAATACCTTTTCAAAATCAAGCTTGTAGATAATTCCATTATGCTTGGACCGAATAGCCTAGGATATGATCTTATTTTCTGCTGTAAAATTGTCTATAATTGTCCTTCCTTGGATGAATGCAGATTGGGTTGATGAAACCAGCTTATCAACTTTGCTAGCAAGCCTTGACAATAAAACCTTGGATTTTCACAATACCATTCATTAGACTAATGGGTCGATAATCTTTTACAGTATAGTTGGATTCCTTCTTAAGGATGAGTGTTATGTAGGAATAATTGATTCTTTCTAAAGTTGTGTGATGATTGTAGAAACTCTGAAACACCTTGATTGGGTTGGCTTTGAAGGTGCATCAGGAATGCTTATAGAAGGCAAATGAGAAGCTATCAGGTCCTGGTGATTTTGGGATGCTAGCTGAAAGACAGCACCCTTTATTTCTTCTTCAATAAAAGATGCATCTGGCTCTTGTAACTGAAGCGGTCTTTTAGGGTATAATGACTTCTATTTAGCTTTCATACTAGGTTTTTCAAAATTATCAAGCAGTTTTTTGAAGTGCTCACAGAAATAGTCATGCATCTTTTGTTAATTGGTCACCACTGTTCCCTGATGTCGAAGCTCTAGAATGAGATTTTTTCTTTTTTTGTTGCTGGCCCATATATGAAAAAATTTGGTGTTGTGATCCCCATTATTCAGCCATTGTATATGTGCCCTTTGTCTCCATTGCATTTCTTCTTAAGCTAGCAACAAATCTAGTTTATTTTTTAGTATGATCCACTCCTCGAGTTTGGATGCAAGAATATTCCTTTTTTGCTCTTCAATATCTAGGTAATTAATTTTTTCCAGCAATTCATTCTTCTTCATAGTGATGTTGTTAAGGACCCATGGCATCGCTCAACTCGCTGCGCAACTCAACCTGTTGCGCTGCTCTGATACCATGTTGAAACCCCTGATCTTATGTGTGAACTTAAGAAGACCTGCGATAGATCCAGTCTCTCTGAAGGCAGCAAACATCAGCACCAATCGCTAGGTGCTATGATGGGGTGCCTCCCTCCTCCCAGCACTAGGGCGTCTAGGGCTTGAGGGAGGTGCCCCCCACTCTAGGGTTTCTTTAAGAAACTGGGGGTGGCAACCATAGAGAGAAAGAGAGAGCGAGAGAGAAGATTGAGGAAGAAAAGATCTCATATTCCATTCACTGTAAAAATCCTAATACAACCTATGTATAAATACATAGCCAATAGGCCTGACCAAAAACTTCCCTTGCTAATCCATGCATGCAAGAACTCATCAATCCCATATACACCCATGTCTCACATGCTCTCATCCCTTGAACTTAATCCCAGTCCAAATCTTGAGTTAGCCCCCTTAAGACCTCTAAAACTAGGTCTTAAGATCCCTAGGATCAAATCTGATCCTAGACCCATATAAAAATTTCATGTAGCTCTGCCCGCAACACTGAGTTGATCCAATCTCAGACTGAGTTGACTAATCTAAAATTAAGTCAACTCAAACTGAGACTAAACCGATTCACTTGTGTGCCATGCTAGAATTTTCGAGATGCTATCTTCTGTCTGGCATGCCCTCTGCGACTTGGTCAATCCAATCTCAGTCTGAGTCGATCCAATGTCCTAAATCTGCTATTCCTTCACAGTCTTCAGTCCTGGCTCTGATTCTTTACTCTACCTTGTGTCCTCAGATATTCGGAGACTCAACCAAGCCCCTCAAAATCCTCGTTGCCTAAATCTCGAGTCTGTAGAGAACTATGTACTGTCTCCACCTTAGGACCACTCCTGTCCTAGCCCTAGGATCCAAATCCTATCCTAGCCTCCCGAAGAGAACACCCTGGCTCCTATCGTGGCCTCCGAAGGCTTGGGAGCACCACACCAACTCCTACAAATATTTTCCACATCTGAATGGTTCCATGACCTGAGTTTGGACCTGAGTGATCAAAGTTTCAGTACAAGAGTTGCAACTACATCATGGGAGGTTGGTCTTGTGTCCCACCATGCTTGAATCTTGTCCATGTATCCTACCAATAAGCCAAAAATTTTTGAAACGAAATGGATTGTTAAAAGTGAATTTACTATGGATTTGGGTACTAGGTCACAGCAAGAGTTATACTCGGATGTGGATTGAACTAGGGTGGAGAGGTTCACCAACGGAAATTTATGTAACCATTCGATGAAAACAAAGCAGCAATCTAGTGTTGCCAAAGCAGGATCCTCTCTAAAATTGGACCAGCTGAATTGCCTATTAGAAAGTCCTATTTCTATCAAAGATTGAGAGTTTCAAAACTATTAATGAGGCTTGAGATTTTCTATGTGTTTGTAACTCCCTTACAATCTGTTGAAAATCTTATGGCATTGAATCCCCAATCAAGACCCATGGGAGGGTGTTACATTCTCTCTATGAGTTGAGTTCTGTGAATAGCATTTGACACTCATACTGATTATGGGAGCCATAAATATTAGAAAGCATCCAGGAGAAACCCATGGATTTGTAGGTGAGTTTGATGGTTAAAGGCTAGACACCTTATGATCCTAGCATGAAAGTAGGCCACCAGCTGAACTTAGAGCATCTTTTGATACCTAGCCTTCTAAGTTTGCACCACAGATTGCTTTTTGCAACCTTCGATCCATTCAATCTTGCTTGGTTTTCTAAAGATATATTATCGAGTATTTAGACCATTTAATGGTTTCTCTAATGGCTCTTTTCTTCTTGAGTTTACGGTGCCTCTAGTATTCCAGCTGAGAATCATTCACAGTGCAAGTTAAAACATATTGGGTGCACCCAAGGGAAATACAAGATAAAGATTATATTCCAGCAATGTGACCAAGAGAGGTACATCACCTCTAGTTTTAATTCTGAAAGTTCAAAAGAAGAACATCCATAATTCCACTCCACTACTGGGGTGAAAATATAGATGAGATACAAAAGGTGGATTGAGAGACAAAATGTGAGTGATACCTGCTATTAGTTTTCAGGCGGCTTACCATGGTCTTGAGTTGATCACCTATTTCAAATAATAGTCCACATTACTTTCCCATTTCAGTTTTTTGAGTTGCTGTTAGTGAGTTTATAAAGAGTATGTCTACCTTCGCAAGAGAGTCTTCCAACAATCCAAGTGATTTGATCTTCTTCATTCTTAGCCGGTCATTGTATTTGCTTAGGGTTGTGTTTATGCCTTTCCAAGTGGGTGCCATCTTGCGTCGGCATTGGGAAAGATTGCTCGATACCTACTCCTGGTGTTGAGGACCATTGCATGCAATCAACATCCTCACAAATACCTATTTAACTAGTATGGTTAGAGTTATTGTAGGAGAGCGATACTGCTTGGCCCCAATATTTTTGGTCATAGGTTCTAAGACCGGTAGGTAGCCATTAGGAAAGGCTTCAGGTTTTGGGGTTTGGTCTGCAGCTGTATCTATTAGGCGATAAAGCAGAAAAGCAATATTTAAATTTGAATTTACTAAATTGGCTACCCAGCTATTAAGGTTTAGAGATATACTAACGGCCGACTTAGTCCGTGGGTCCAATCTCGAGAAGTAGGTTCGGAGAAAGCATGTTAGCCAACAGTTGATCCAAGCATCATCACTAGGCATTGATGTTGATGTGCTTAGAGATCTTTGGTTTAACTCCAAATTGAGCACTGGGCTACCCTACATCCAAGGTCTAGGGACTTGCCTCCTAGTGGAGGAGCTATCTGGCCGGGTTGCCGGCCTCTTTCTGGTTTCCGATGAGGGTGAATTGCCCCCTGAACCAAACCAAGAGTCCCATTCTTTTCCCTTGCTATTTGAGTTTTCCTCCGTTGAAGGTTTGCGCGGAGGAACCTACTCAAAAACATAGTTGATTCTTATCTGAACATTATAGATAAAAAGTCCCATAGTACATTTACTGATTTGGGGACGTCTCAAATATCCTCATAAAGAAGTCTAGGTCAAATGATATAAGATCTTTTCACCTGAGATAGCTTTTGCTTGCTCTACGGGGGAGTCCAAAGCTTGACACAATCACCGCCACTACATGTGAGTGCCGACAAACTAAGGAGAGATTGATTAAGCTTTGCACTAACCTTGAGTTTAAGTTGGTGGGATATACATTTTTTAAACTAATTCCAGTGACTCACCTGTGGTGAGAATCCATTATCTCTTATTCAACCTCCTGCCATTAACTAATGAACAACTTCCTTAGATGGGCAAGCCATGAAGAACATGTTGGACTCAGCTAGTTTTCTTGTTGTCAATACACCAGTAATGCTAGCTTTATGAATTAGTGCATCCTGCACATCATCTTCCTCGATATGCCGCCTATAGGCTTCAACATATGCTGCTCATTCTAAATAGAGCTCTGTTTTCTCCGTATCTGTAAACACAGAAACAAAAGCTTTACATACCTCAGAACTTTGTGTTGATGATGATGGCAGGAGAGTACTTGGGTTAGTTGTTGATTTTGATGAGGCTCTCTACCTCCTCCATGGATAAGGATGCCTGATCTGCATAAGGTTTGATTTCCACCTCTGTTTCCTTCTTAGATTAATAAATAGGTGGATGTTTCTTGCACGAGCAAGCCCTATGCTCAAACTTTTCATAGAGAGAGCATTTTATAGGATTGCAGCAGTGCTTCCCCATGTGATCTTTATCACCACATCTAAAACATGTCCCTTTAGGAAATGGCGTAGGGCAGTGATTAGCATTCGACAGTCAGCGCAAAGTCTTCAAGGATGGTGGAGGAATTGGCTGTCAAATTTCGGTATCAAGTCGCAGTGCTTTGGCATATGATTGGTACTTTATTTTGCTCATATAGTTTGGCAAAGTGGTGCTAGGTTTTAGCAGGTTGCCCTTGCCATGTAGGAGGTGATTGCAGTCGACGGCGCTATTGTTAGAGATGCTCCAAGATGGCCATATGGAAGATGTCTGTAGCCGATGGCACCATTGCCGGCTTTTCTCTATGGAGCTTAGTCTTTCGGGGGATTTCCTTTCAACCACATGACAAGTAATTAATGTCTGTGAAGATGCTGGCCGACCTCCCTATGACGCTGCGGATGGCGACCTGAGGCTCAAGGGAGCGAGAAAGGCTATTGGGTGGTGTAGTTACCCAAGTCTTTGGGAAGAGGTAGGAGGAGGACTCTTAGCGGTTGATGTGCATTCAGCGATATGGTGTAGGTGCTGGAGATGAGCTTCAAGGTGGTGGTCAGCCCAGTAGCCCCAAATTGCCTGGCAGTAGGCACCCAATTGTAAGCAAGGATCACCATCCCAAGGGAATGGCATTTGCTCCTAGAGCTATGAAGTTCCTCCTCTGATGGGTAACAAAGTTAGTTCTAAAACTCTCATATCATCAAGGTTTGGGTAGAGAGATCTCACTCCTTCAATCGCTGTGTAGGTCTTCAATATTAAAGGAGTGTGACTCTTCTACTGCTGACTTTCCTTTTGAGGGGGTCTTAAGCTCTTGGTAATTGTAAGCTATCCTCCAGCGTTCTTGGGTAGGCAGGTGGAGGTTTGAGGAAGATGGGAAGGGTGGGTTTGGCTATTGAGGGAAGGTGCAATGGTTCTCTCTCTAGAATTGCTGGTGTTTCTCTCTTCTAAAGCCATCGTGCCTTCCTATCATACCAAAAAGGACTGTTGTATTCCAAATACTTTCAATATATAGTATTTAGTTAAAATTATTTTTCCATGTATTCCCATGTTTCCTCCTTTTTCCTATTGTTGAGTCAAACACTTGAACAAGTGTCCGAATCCAATTCCTGCATTGAACACACTGTGTTCGGACTTTTAGCGTTCTCATGCTTTTTGGTCATTCTAAATATGGTGAACGCAATTGGTAGTCCATGGATTTTGCCTAGGATGCCCAGTATTTTTCTAGTGCTAGCAAATAAGATTATTACATTGATCTCCATTACATTTTGGTGCTTGTAGCTTGCTTATTAGCTATCTGGGATTTAAACCTTGAATTGGTATCAATGTTCGCTAACTTCCCTCCTTTTTCCTTTCTTTCTTCCCGACAAAACTTTAATTTTTCTTAAATTATGAAATTTGAGCATATTGAAATAATTGTCATGATTAGGATAAGGATGTATGTAAACTAATTCCCTTAGTTTCTAGGCAACTTTTGAAGCTATGAGTTTGGTATATTTTGAGGATCCCATATGCAGAATTGGAGAAATCAATTAACCTTCTTTCTACGCTAAATTAGGTTCACCTTCCTAGCCCATGGTAGTATTTAAAAATTTGGATAAGAAGCCATCTATGTGGTCTTCCTCCAAGACTAAGGTTAGATTTGTTGGTGATTTTGAGATTTGTTAATCATGTGATCATCTCCTTCTTAAGGCTTGTTGAGACGTGAATGGCTCATTCGAGAAGGATGATAAACTTTATTTGGAACGGGAAGCAAATGGGGTGTTTACTTGTTTATGGGATGACTTCTACTTAATGTAGCACAAAATTAGAAAAAAAATTGTAAAATAATGGTATATGCCTGAATTATTAACAAGTCATTAATTAGTCTTCATCTTTCTCCTCCTCTTCCTGGTCCCATTTCTTATTTGTTGAAATTTTTATACAAGTCCGTCCCTCTTCCTTTTTCTCTCTTCTTCTTCTATTAACTGTAAAATCTAATTAGCATGGTTTTCTTTGTAAAAGATTCATGTAGTTAGAAAATTTGATCATAATTACCACTACGGTGGACTAGAACCATTAGCTGAACATAGCTCTCATTGTTCAATGACGAATGAGTGATCACCGATGGACCAAATTTTACATTGATCCGAATTGGAATTCTCTGTTGCACTTATTGAAAATTCTGAATTTCCTAAGCTCAAATTAGCTCATTTGCAGCCCTAAATAACAAGGTGGCTTTCCTATAGAAAAACCAAACCTATGTAACAACAATCCCCTAATTACATTGGAAATAGCTGCAACACATACAACAACTAGTTGCTGAAGAGATGGCCGCCTGCACTCATCAAATGTGAACCACAAAAGGCCATCTCTTAACTCCGGCACATAGTACTCATGTGCACCGTGGTGTGATTTGCATGATTCCATCTAGATTCTCAAGTTCCAATAAGATGTGATCAAGATGAAGAGAATTGATCGAGAATATACATTATACAATTACATCAACGATGTATAGGAAGAACCAACGTATAGCATGGTAGACCACCAAGCTAGTTACACGGATACGGGACCACTTGTCACATAGGGCACATACGTATCTCGTTGTACAAGGTTCAACCACTTTTCACATAGCTATGCTTTTTTTTATTGTTAACTGTCATTATTATTGCTTTTTGTTATTGCAGACATGCAGGGTGACCATTGTAGTTGTAGCCTCTCTTGCTCTCCTCTCTCTCTCTCTCTCTCTCAATCATCATCATTTGCAAAGCCATATTTTTGGAGCAGCTTGCCGCACTCCAGCAATGGCTTGTCGATGAGATAGCCGAGGGCATTTGCCTGGCGGATGTTGGAGAGCAAGCCGCCATCCTGGGCAAGGGTGATCCGGACACGGTCCCGACCAGGCTCGATTTCGGTGCAGTTGTCGAGCGAGCTCTTCACGAGCACGACCGAGCATTGATCGTTTGAGTGGTCATCTGGAACTGTCATCTGGTAGATGCCCAAGAAATCTGTTGTCGCCTCGGCCTTATAAGTGAGCTCATCTGTGCCATAGCGCATGCATTCCAGCCTCACCTTGGCACCTGCCACACAGAAATTATTAAGCTGTTCTCATTCTCCTAACGATACCTTCACATATATATAACTATATCATGATCATAATGCCAAATTATTATAGGACATTATTACATTATAGCAAAGGAATGACTTATGTTATTCCTTATAATTAAAGGTGCAAACGAAAAGATAGTATTTGTAACTATAATAATTTAAGTGATGATAAACAACACTAAAACGCCACTCAAGAGGTGTACCACCGAGCTACTTATCTGGGGAATACGTTACTATAATATGAAAAAGGTCATTTATCGTGAAGGCATATTAGACTTCAAAGGGTAGCAACATGAGACTACCAGTCTTGAATGCATTTGAGGCACCTCTTCTAGGCGGTCTGGTCGTATCTTTTATGAAATAAATAATTCACCTTCTGTTGTGATGCCAATCATTAGATCGTGCAATGACTGTTTTGAGATCTATGCAGGCATAGGAAGAAAGAGACTCAAGTGCTTTGAAATCCATGCAATACATGATTAAATGATTGATGTTTTGAAAGAAGATCAGCTATTCTTTCAGGTGAAAGATACAACCCGAACCCCTCCACTAGTCATACATTAGACGAAAGGTGCTACTACGACTATCAGGATGGCATCTGAATTTCTCCAATGGAGCTTACCGGGCATGTATGTGGTGAGATCGGTCTCGAAGCCAGTACGGCATGTGTCGCAGTAGACGCGGCCTTCAAGGGTAAAGTCCTTTGTCTTTGAAGCCTCACCAATAATATTGGTGACAGGATCATGAGCAAGGGCAATGCCGGCGAGGGTGAGGCTAAGCATAACAAAGACAGGAAGAAACTGGAGCTTGGCCATTGGTTGTCCCCCCCCCTCTCTCTCTCTCTCTCACAAGGTCTGCTGGTTATTAGAATTTATAGAGCAAGGGCAGTATAAAGAAGAACCAAAGCGGTTGAGTTAGGAGGTTGGCTTGCCAATAATAGCTTTGCATGAGCTGTTTTTGGAGGGGGTTTCATGTGGTGGAGCGTGGAAGCCAATAAGGTTAGAGGACTCGCTTGATTGGCTCTGACCGAATCCTCCGGCGCTTAGATTAATAAGAAAAATATATGAGCCCCTTTGAACCTTCAGAATTCTCGTCGGATCAAATTAAGCAAATAAAGGCTTTTGGTGAATGTAACTTGATGTGCCCAGTCTTCACTTCCTAGGCTATGTTAAATTGATGGATTACAGCAAGATATAAAAGTTAGAAGCCGAATGGCCTCACTTAACATGACCTCCAAATTTTAGAAGTCGTGCCTTCTCACCACGTCTTATGGTGATAGGAAATGGCACAAATTTGACATATTCAATAATGCTTGATTGATGTAGCACGATTTGTTTACTTTTGAGGCTAACATATAATGTAATCGGAGTGTTTTTATTTGATATAGTTTTATTACCAATAGCTTATATTTGATAATAGGTAACATCCATTTCATATGCCACCCGTTTCACGTATATAGTGGGAACATTTTGTTTGATCAAATTTGCGGATTTGTTTGGGTCTTTATATATATATATAACAAGAGGTAGTACTAGAATTCTGTTAGAATTAGTCAAGGTGGACATGTCTTCTTAGAATCAGTCCAACAGCACCATGCTACCATAATTTTTCTTAGAAAAATTGCAAGTTAAAGTTTCTTATGATGATCCAAAAGTTATGTAGCCAACCATGGTTCCAGTCGCCGATATAGCAACAATTGTTATGTAGGTCAAAGGTTTTAGCCTCTACCCCTTTTTTTTTTTTTTTTTTTTTTTTTTTGATGTAAAGGGGAGAAAAGTTTGCCACCCAGGCTTTAGCCTCTACTTTATTCTTAGCATAATATGAATCAAAATTATTATATTATGCACGGTGAATGAATGAAATAATGGTAGTTAAAATATGACATTATCCCTATAATAGTATTTTCGCTAAAGTCTTAAATTAACCCAAGGATTAAAACTAACATGATTTTAAAATAACCATTCTGAGGTAAGACTAGCTGGCTAGATTTGGAATGACATAACTTTGTCAAAAGATCTTGACGGATAGGATTGAAAAGGCATTGTCCATTTTCTAAATGATCACTCGAGCTCTTTTGATAGCATAATGAATAAATTTCATCTCAAGTTTTATTCATGATTGGCATTATATGATGAAAGATTCCTATATCAATTGATATCTTATACATTATTACTATTAATTTTTGGTACATCAAGTATCCACCAAGGATAGCATAAGGAGTTAGAGGCACCAAAGAGGACCAATAACCCTATTAGCTTTCTCCATTAACTAGCATATAACCCGCACGATGTGCAGGATACCCTTTTTTTATTTAAAAAATATATTATCTACAAATATTTTTTTAATTAATTATATATTTTATTTTAAAATAATATATTTTATTAATATTTAATAATATATAATTTTATTAATAAATTATTAAAATGTATTAATCTTATACAAATATTTTTAATAAAAATTTATTATTATTACCAAAATATATTATTTTTATTAAAATACTATTGATCTTATCGATAGTATTAATATTTAATTTTATCATTTTTATTAATATTTTTTTATTTTTAATAAATATATCTAAATATAATTCTCAAAATTTATCATCCACATATATTTTTTTGAAGCCATCCAGTCTAATAATATAAGAGCGTTCTAATCTGCCCTTGTTATAGTTGTCTTAAAAAGATAGAATTAGATGGTTTTCACAAGAGCACCAATCTGTTTTTTTCTTCTTTTCCTTTTAATTTTTTCTTGGCCTCGGACTTCGAAGCTAATAAAGTGGAGATCCAGCAGACATGCCTACTTCTAAATCTTGTACAAACTCAAACAATAAGCTTCGAATAGTGGAAGTTATACGGTTATCAATCGTAAGAGAGGTCTTTTAATCAAGTATCATAAACTATAACCAACAATCTCCATACACGATATAAAGATTTGTCTTAAAGCAACCAACCTTCTTTCCCATGCAAAACTCCATCCATGATCTCCGAAAATGCAAATACATTAAGTATAAGGATTGAGGAAGGAAAAAAAAATATTTCAATCCCAAACAGCTACATTTGATTGGATGAAATACATAAAATATTATCCATAGCTTTTACAAAATCACGTGACATCTAAAGGGGCGAAAACAACAAAATTTGATCTTTCAGCATAGGATCATTTGAAGAAGATTGGAGGAGGAAACCTGATGC